>NC_137232.1:3712500-3795000 GCF_949987685.1 Ammodytes marinus
TAAAGTATAAAATATCAAAGCAACAACAACAACAACAAGAACAACAACATGTTCCTGAACCACATGTAATCTCAAACTGCCAGCAGCAGACTGAGCTCAGGTCAGTGCGCACCGTCTCCACCTCTGTCTTGGACACCTTACTCCACTGTGGCGACGCTGACACACAGCCATAGAGGAGTTCTACTGTGAGAAAAGCTGTCTCTCTTTCTACATATGGTTCACGGACGAGAGGGCCGCGTCGTGGAGGTGAGATGTAGCGAAGAAATTGGCCAAAGTCTCATTTCTGCATTATTCTATCTGCCAGAAAAATAAAATAAAAATCAACAAGATCTGAGATTTTAAGATGGTTGTAAAAATGGAACAAGAATTCAAAGAAAGAACTGTATACAGTGATACATTGATCAATCATTGGTCTATTGGAGGGGACGGGGGGAGAGGGGGTTAAGATATGTGGGTATGGATCTATAGATAGGTCTTGGGCCTTGTGTCAGTGTGGGACTTTTCTTCACCTTTACTGAGAGAAAAATCAGCTAGTAATTCCAAGTTCATTTATTTATTATTGAAATATATCATATTATAAAAAAAACTGAGACAATAATTCTCAATTATTAATGTCTCTCAAAATAAACATGAGCAGACACGAGTGAGTACTCTGTCTGAGAACTCAGCAACCCACTTTGTGTGCTATTCAGTTTTCACATTTCTAAATCAACCAAATGACGTGTTCCTCCCTCTCTCTGGATACTGATAAACTTAACATCTCTTGTGTTGTATCGTTCAGACATATTTGAACGATGAAGGAGTAAACATTTGTGTTGATTTACACTTTGTAAGCTTTTAGAGCTAATACCTGCTAGCTGCTACAACCAAATGATGTCCCCATGCTATGTCAATAAACCTGAATGATTCAAATAAAATGCCAACATTTTTATTCTGGATGGTAAAAACAAAATTACATTTTGATGATTTTTTCAACTGATAACTGACCTCTAGCCTGATTTATATGGTTATATACACGGCAAATTAATCCATAATTACATGACAGATTATAGTGTGATGTGTGTGTCTGGGGGGGGGGGGGGGGGGGTATAAAGCATTTAGTAGGAAGATATACTGAGTAAATGATAACATCAACATGTGTATTATGAGGGAAGTTGGCTGTGGACTGGCTGTGTTAACATAGGGCCTATCTTCATGCATAGTGAACAGAGCCTGATATTGTTTGTCATCATTTAGACCAAAGCATCACAGTGTTGTGCTGTGCTCCAAGTCAGTTATGAGATGTTCCCTGTTAAAAAATCCTGTTTGTTAATTAAGTGAATGCTAATGTTTTGCAGTGAACCCATGCAAAATCCAGGCAAATATATATACAGTATGTATAATGAACCTCAGTTCCCAATTTCATGGTATAGGTGACTGTATCAATGACAATAACATCTATCTCATCTCATCTTAAAATAGCTGTTTCTATCACAATCAGTTGAATTGACACACAGTTTTATAGCTGTTTCATTTGTGCTGAGATGATTGATTTATTATATTTATTTTTTATTTTGTTTGTTTCAGGACAATGCACATTAATGAACATGTACAGCAGTACACGTAACAATGCCAGATTGTAGCCCGGGGGATAATTTCCACCTGTAGTCCATTAGGCAGGTTGATGTTACAATAAAAATGACAAAGATATACAATAGAAACATTTGCAAATACATAACTAATACACAACTAATAAGGTACAGCATACATTTAGAGGTGGTTACACCTTGGTTAGTTCTTAGCCATACCGTTACTAGGTGTCCAGAGTGGGACGTTCCCTTATAGTTGATTGATAAGCGTTCAGTGTGCTGCCACGTTCCTCTGCTTGAGAGTTTCCAGGTTGAGGAGTTCCAGAGCACACTTCTTAGTATGCGGCTGGATGACACGTTCAAAGGGTTTGACCCAATGTGACTTGAAGCAGAGTGAGCAGAGGTTAACCGTTTGACTCAATGACTTTAACAGAACACACTGCTGTCTATATACTTTAAACTTTAGATATTTTAGAATTTATTCTCAAAATGAATTTGAGCTAACGGTTGAGCTAACCCTGCTTGCTTTGTTTGAAATGATCAAACATGGAGGTTCTTTTTCAAATCGATATGTGTGTGTGTGTGTCAGCTGCATTTTAGCATGTTGTTTCAAACCATTTTGATTACGACCAAATCTTTTTCTGAAGATTTTCAATAGTTTCCCCTGATGATCAAGGAGAAGATTTTTAAACATTGCACATTTTTTTTATTACATTTTGGAATCAAATAAAAAAACCTTTATTCTTTGTTACGTTTGTTGTGCTTTCTTTCTTTCTTTCTTTCTGCCAGCTGGAGCTTATTTCTCCTTAATTCAGAAGGGAGTCAGTCTTATGACCTACAAACACATTTTAATGGCTCTGATTTTATTTTACATTATATGTGAGAGGAAATACAGGCAGGACGTATATTTTTTGGAAATTTTAAAACTCTTCCGGGCAAGTTGTAATAACCATTTCACTTGATTGTCTGTGCAGATAGTTTTACTGTCCACGACTCCAAGCTTTGGATGTGTTCCATTGTAGCCGGGCACAGACAGACATTTGTAATTGTATGCCTATAGTAGCTTATGAACATACAAGCATACAAGACATAGTCCATTCCTTATTTAACATTTCAACATTTTTATTGATTTAAAAAAAAGATCTTTGTGTCAGAAATATTTTGGAACTTGGAAGTTGTTGTGCTTGATTAACGGAGAACCAAAAGACGCCCACTGGTTTCCTCACTCTCACAACAAAGAGCCAGAGTCCAGACATAAAAAGGCCCTTTAAACAACACCTTACTGCCTGGTAAAAAAAAGATGCTGCTTAATTAGCAAGCAATTCTATGTCCCCGCCGTGGTTGAAATCCAATCGCTTCAATTAGGAGCAATCAAGAGTGAGAAGAAAAAGACTTGACACTTTCATTTCCTTATGTTTTTTTATTAGAATTTTTCTTGCATGAACGCTGGGGAAAAGAAGTCAGTCCCTGCGTTCCAAACCCCATACTTCCCTACTATTTACTATGCCAGAAAAAGATTTAGGATGTCCCAATACATGCACGTCAATTGTAGTATGCTGAAAATACCTAGATGCCCCACTTACTCCAATAGCATTTTGCAGTATTCATCTTTATTCTTGACATTTTTCGACATAATAAAAAAACTATCTTCCTTATCTGATTTTTTTTTCTCCCCTGTGGCCCTAAAACTCTTCTGTACTTTAGTATGCAGTGTAGTAAAAAGACTAAAACTCTTCTGTACTTTAGTATGCAGTCTAGTAAAAAGAAAAAGTATGTGATTTGGAACGCAGGGAGTGTTTTTTTTCAAATGACATTGCAAGCATAACATCAAGCATTTGCTTTGAATTCAAAAGCAGTGGAATCCATGACATGCAGCCACTCCATCCACACTCTGTACAACACTAGTCATATTAATCTATAGCTCTTTTTTCTCCTAAAGGTGTAAAATAGTGCATTTCAGATTTCACCAACATTCTGCCAATAGGGACAAACTTCCAGGTAAATGTCTGTTTCATAAAGAATTTTCTGATTATCATATTCAATCTCCTGAGCTACAGGCAGAGCTAGTACATTTAAGGAAAATGCATTTTTTAGAGATCAATAACTAGAGGCAGGAAAAAAATTAGGTACAAATTCATTTGCTTACATACTAAATAAGGAGCAATAAACGGCCACACACACACCTGTATTACTCCACTCAATGAACATGTCTCTTTCTGGAAAGGCTGAGTGGGGAATATGTCTAAATGATGTCTCTAATATATCTAAATGACACTTTTAACAATTCTAAATGATTGGTCAATGTAGTAATAGTAATAGCATCTTATGTCAAATGTAATTACATGGAAAGCAAAGGCATGAAAGGGCCAAATTTGATCAAACAGTTAGTGATGGGCAGCAGAGCATCTCTTTCAAACACGCACACACGCACATGGCACACGCGCACTCGCAGGCACACACACACACACACACACACACACACACACACACACACACACACACACACACACACACACACACACACACACACACACACACACACACACACACACACACACACACACACAGGGGGGTAGGGGAATTAGTCGCTACACCTCACTGACTGGAATAAACATTTTGTCCTCCTGTCTGCGCTGCCTTCCTGATGGCTGGCTCAGACAATAGGCACAGTGTAACTCTTCAAACACACACAGAGTGACGGCGCACAGAGAGGACAGGACGGCTGTGTACACACCACCACAAGGTAACAGGCAGGCTTCCATAGATGTAGTTTCTAGACATCTGACATCCAAAAATGAAAGTTCCTCCCAATACCCACAGCTGTACTCAAATAATATGTAATGACACTGTCGTTTAGATTTCGCTCAAATAAATGATTTTTTTTTAAAGTTAATTATTACTATTTTTTTGTCAAAATCAGTGAATATCTCCTCATGATCGACTGCATGTCGGTACTGTGTGTGCGCTGAAAAAGATCTGGTGTTTATAACCAGCGGAGGCTCTGTTAAATGGTATGTTAACAAAGGGGGCCCACTATAGCTATAGCAACTGCCCATTAACAGAGCCTATAGGCTGTGTATTAACACTGGAGATATCCACTGAGTTTGGACAAAAAAAACAGTGATTTTGACAACAAGCATTCTCCCCAGAATGGCTCACTCCACCTTTTAACAGGGCGTCATTAAGTGATGGCTTTGTATAATGTAAAACTATTGGAAATCCCCACAAGCTACAGCCTTTATATCCAATACAAATAAAGAGTCTTATACTGTGTGTACTGGGAACACACTGATGTGACTTAAAGGGTGTCAGTACGATACAGTGCAGTTCCTGGGAGCCAGAGGTGGAGGTCCTAGGGGAAGTTTGTGGGGAAGAGGCTGAGGGGCTGGCCCTCGTTGGTGGGCAGCGGGGAGCGGTAGCCCTCAAAGGTGCGTGGGATGCTGCCACTGGTGGACCCAGAGCTGTTACTGAGGGTCTCAATGCTGCCCTCCCTCTGGAGCTCTGCAGAGAGATAGAGACACACACACACACACACACACACACACACACACACACACACACACACACACACACACACACACACACACACACACACACACACACACACACACACACACACACACACACACACACACACACACACACAGGCACAGACACACACACAGACAGAGAGACAGACAGACAGACAGACAGACAGACACACACAGAATGTTGAGTTAGAGGTGATCTGGTTAAAAACACAGTGGGCTGAGCTAATCAAACAACAGAGCTACATGCACAATCTGACAGACACAACATGCCCTCATAAGGGCTGTGTATCTAAACCTTCAGACTTTTGGGCTGACATAGATCTGCACCCTTTGTGTGATATTGAGCCCCAAACCATTATGCATTTGTTTTTATTTCTGCCACTCTTCTTCTGTGTTTTGAAGCGATATACATTATACAAAACCAGACCAGATTTCATAAAGGTTATGCCTAAAGAAAATATTAATAACTTTGAATGTGAAACCATATTGATAGTTTATGTTGTACATGACAAAGCTATTAATTGTGTCTGGTAAATTTAACACAATTACATGGACACTTTAACCTTCAGGACACACAGAAAAATTGAACGCACACCTTCATATTCTATGGAATAGTTTTCTTTAACCACTAGTTAAGTTTTGACTTCATTTATGTTGCCGTTTATTCATTATTTCAGAAATCTTATTTTAATCTTAAAGTTAAGTATTTTAATACATTTTTTTAACTAATGTTAAATTCCATTTACACAAAACTGATATGAATGTCCACTGCATGAACAAGCTGTATGTCTGAACTTTACTTAATGTATGTTCAAATTGTCATTAAAGGTGCACTATGTAACTTTGGGTGTGTCAGAGAAGTCAACCTTTTCTAAGGTATATTCTCACAAAATAATTGAGTTTTGATTTATGATGATACAATTATTCAATATCTGCAAATGTAAACAAATCCGCCCTCCACTGCAATGCAAAGTGCACCTTTAATGACTTATTAAATTAAAAGAAGGAAAATGGCGCCCGTAGCTCAGTGGGTAGGGCGGAATGGGTCCGTAGCATCAAGTATTAGTAGCACCAACAGTTGCTGTTGACTGCACCGTCAGGTCTTGTTTGTATTTGCTTTGATCAGATCTCTCCTGTTACCAATTTCTACTTTTTATTGCGGCCCATGTTTCTTGTATGAATGCTTGTGTTAAGACGTCTTTAAACACTGTCGGTGTGCTCTAGCTTTTTCTTAAATGATGGAAAAAGGAAATTTTTTCAGGACAAAATAAACAAGTTACCCACAGGAGTTCTTCAAAGAAATAGTTGCCCTTCACAGAGATAGAACGGTGGCAAACTGCTCGTGCCAGAATTATGAAAGAAGTGACTGTGTGTGAATGAATAGAACCTGGATCCCTGTGAAGGTGAACAGTTTAATACGTTGCTGAAGATTCACTTTTGTTGCATTGGCCTTTAACACAAGTTGAGACTTTGACACTCCTAACTTTTTTTCATGTATCTTATATGTTGTTTTGTATTGTATCTTGTACAGCACTTTGGTCAACTGATGTTGTTTTTAAATGTGCTGTAGAAATAACTTTGACTTTGAAAGATGTTCAAAGCTGAACTAGTGACATGTACAGAAAGCAAAACTCTTAAATGTTACAATTAAAAAAGATCTTTCATATGATCTGACATGTTGTGAAAAACAAAACTAGGTGACTTTAAAAAAAATTATAAATGGAAAACAAAGATCAACTGTACTGTGCACACGCAATCTGAAAATGACAGATGGAATTGTATATTGTTTGTATATTATATTTCCTATATGTAGTTTCTTAGTTTTTCATGATTTGCTATGGACATGGCCATGGATAAGAAATTTCAAACATTATAGAAAATCATGAGAAGATTTTCAAACTCACAAAGCTTCTACTTAAAGCCAACACTGCGGCACACATAGGGCACTTTCATTACTAGATTGAACCAGCAGTTGTGAATACAATGTGAGTTTTACCTTTCTGGTTGCATTACTAGTCAGACGACTAACCCCCGGCCTCCCTGGCCATCAGTTATTCTGGGACACACTACCAAATTGAAAGCATCTAAAGAACCTTCACACAGAGATTTTTAACATTTTGACATGTCACGGCGCACCACAGAACCTCACTGTAGACTGAGCGAGCTGCCCGGGCTCCATAAGGAAGCCATTACTGTTATTACATACTGTAAACCATATCCGGCGATATGCGGACAGAATGGCGTGCGTGGAAGTGACAGCGCAGTATTAAGTCTGTGATGCATGTAGTGTATTGATGACTTTATCATCTGCTGCTGCTCTGCTGACAGTGGCCCCACGCCCTGCTAATATGCAGCACTGTGCATCCAGTACACAGTATGACTGTCATCAGATCATTGAGGCAGGCTTCCAGAAGATTCAAAGGCTTTATTTGTCACATGCTCATACACAGTGTGGGCAGTGAAATGTTGGGTGTGGCAGAGTCTTACGTATTACTGGGCACAAATAGAAATAATTAAATACAAGAGAATAACAAAAATAAGTTTTTCCAGAATATATACACAGAAGAAAGATGATGTATTATGTTACTGCCAGTATTTACATATGGTCAAGTTGTAGGGAATGAAGAATATTATAGACGGGTAAATATTAGTATACTAGTAATGCACATATCTCACTACTGAACTGTGGAACAAATCATTTGCATCACCATGTTAGTTGACTCAGATGTAATGTAGTGTAACTTTATTTGTAAAGGGACAATGTGCAACAGAAGCTGCTCTATGGCAAGGAGAGATGCATCGTACCAGGTTTTCATAAGGAGAGATGCATCGTACCAGGTTTTCATAAGGAGAGATGCATCGTACCAGGTTTTCATAAGGAGAGATGCATCGTACCAGGTTTTCCACCTGTTGTCCCTGGGCAGGTTGAGTAGAATAATAAAAATATAATTATATATAATATTTTATATATATATATATATATATATATATATATATATATATATATATATATATATATATATATAAAATAAACGCGATTAAAAAAATGTACGCAGATTAATCGCACTTCTATATTGCCCTTTGACCCGGTGCAAAAGAGGTGAGGCGATAGCGGAGCTGCACCTGTAGCTTGCTGACACGGCCCGCACGGGATTAAAGAGTAAAGAAAGAAGCATAGAGAGGGATGTTTTATGGGAAGCTCCGGGCAAATAAGCATGAAGGTAGGAATACGTCTTATGTTATTCTCCGCAGTGTCTGTGCATTATTATTATTTAGTGGGTGCCTAATTAACAATAGGTTCAAAACAGTATCTCTCAATCTTCCTCTGTGTCTCACTTTTGTTTGCTAGCTGCGATCGTCTCCTTCAAACGGACACCCGCCCCCTCTCACTCTTCCAAGCATATGCCTGTCTTTTTTCCTCCTTTGTTTGTGTGTGTGTGTATGTGTGTGTCAATATTTTTGGATATGAGAAGGACGGTGAATGAGTCGGCATAGGCTATGCGCACCGCACCTGTGGCAGTGCCTGTGTCTGTTGTGGGAGATAGACAGTCATTTAGCCTGCTTGTTTTTTTGTGTTTTTTTTCGGCGCTAGTAGTTCCTAAATTTATTTAATGTAGTAACCTGGCTGAGAGGAGGAGACAGAAGTTATGAGAGAGAGAGAGAGAGAGAGAGAGAGAGAGAGAGAGAGAGAGAGAGAGAGAGAGAGAGAGAGAGAGAGAGAGAGAGAGAGAGAGAGAGAGAGACGGTAGACTATACAGTTGTTTATAAACAGGCATAAAAGTGTCATATAAGTATGTGATTAATTTAGATTAATTGATCACAGAGCCTGTAATTATTAATTAATAATTAAAAGAGCCTCACCTAACTCTATGCCCCAGCTCAGACACTACAATCAATCACCAGAAAAATCTTATTTCATCACATATCACAAATCAGAATTTCAACCAAAACTCAGTTATATTATAATAATATAATATAATCTATTCTAATATAATATATTTACTTAATATATTATTAACTAACAACTCTAAATGGCTCCAAAGTGCACATAAAAACATGCTATTATTATCGAAACCTGCCTGTCGAGGAGTTGCATCAACACACACACACACACACACACACACACACACACACACACACACACACACACACACACACACACACACACACACACACACACACACACACACACACACACACACACACACACACACACACCACACACACACACACACACACACACAGGCCATGCTGTGCAGTGTTGCATCATATGACACACGTCATTTAACACCGGCAGCGAACTGAAGAAAGTAGACAATGTGTGAATGCTTTTCTGGAGAGTTCACGCATCGCACAAAGATGATGACAACTCTGTGTGCTCCTGATGCCTCAACAAAGAAACAACCTGTGGTGATGTGTGTCAATCCCCAGCCAGGCTATGGGGCTCACATAGAGAACAACAGGCCTGTCACCACTGTTGTTTTAAGGTATCGCTAAGACTAACAGATACACAAGTTTGGCAGCTTATCAGATGCCAAAAACACAGAGATTTTAATAAAACCTATGAAAAAGTAATGTCCAACTGTGGAAAGTTATTGAGATGTTGTCTCAACAGAAAAGTGACACAAATTATGAGATACAAGCATGAAACTTTGCATGTAGCTGGATGTACACTCGTACGGTGCCAAAGTGCACCACCTTCATCCAAAACTTTGTGTTTTAGGCCATAGATTCAAGATATTATATATTTTATATTTATATATATACAAAGTATTTTATTCATTAACTAACCTTTAGTTGTCTGAATGGCTGATGAATTTAATTATTATTATATTTCTTTCCTAAGCTATTGTTATAATCTTGATGATTACGGCTTGATGCTCATGGTGTGAAATATCCAGTAGCTCAAAGAGTGGCAGTGTCACTCGCAACCAATTAATATTGACATTCCTTGTGGTACAGAGATGTCTGCCTTCTGAGAAGTATGTTTCCTCTAGATGTGTCTCACTGTATGTGTGATGAATCTGGAAGTTTCACTCTTTGTAAAAAAAATAGACAATTTCCTGTATGTAAATATAAAGAACATTGTTGTAAAACAACCTTTATTTGTTTCTAGGGTCGATAAATCTTTTTTATTTATTTTTAAATTTAAATTTTTAGGGGTTGAAAATGTCTATTTAATTTCTATTTACTGGAGTCTGCCGCAATGAAACCTATGAAATAGAATCTATGAAATGCATGAATTTGTGTTATGTGTTCCTGTATCTGCAAATATATCCATGCCATGTACGTACGTACCACTTGTGAAAAATGTAATAAATATGTGAAAAAAATTAAAATTAAATAAAAAAGATTCAAGATATTTATTGCTGTTTGCACAGTACTAGTACAGGCACATCTGAATGATTGTGCCAATCCCTGACTAGGCTTTTAAAACAACACAACAGAATAATAAATAATGTACACTAAACAAAAGTAAGGACAGTAACAAACCAAAAAGAAGCTTGACTCGGAGATCTTATGTCGCACACAGGGAGCGCCATATTGGGACTGTACATTTCTCTATCAGTAGAACACAAATAAACACTGTTTTTATAGAGAGTCCCTCTCAATAATATTTACACTGTTTCACCACTCTGACCTTGGCTTAAGGTGGCCATTAAAATGCAAATTTACCTTGACGGTAACTATTTTATTGACTGTTGTGATGGTTGCCATGGAAAATGGACTAGTATATTACTATGTGTTCTTTTAATGTGCATCTTTAGACCCCACCTCAGTGTACTTTCACCTAATAATTAACAGGTGTCACTGTGTGCAGAGGAAATAGTGCCAACAGTAATACAGAGAATGGGTTCATTTTTTGGTTTAAAGGTGAAGTAAGCGATTTATTTATGTTAATATAAGTGTTAAATCGCTCTTTATTCATACAGTGATTACTTATAGAGTGTGCACGTTTCATAAAGCCGATCTCTCAGTCAACCGCTCTGCATGTAATCGGCAAATAAACTTTTCGGGGATCCCACTACTGATAACCAATCAGAAGAGAGAACGCTACAAACCGGCACCCGTCTCACTGCCGGTGCACGCGCAGAGCGACAGATGGGTGTATGCGCCTACAATGGCGGTGCAGGTAAAAATCCTTCCCAATATCTGTTTTGATGGTTTTTATCATGTTTGATCACACTTATGGATCTGAGATGATGCTAGATAACTCGCTGCTTGAAGACCGCAGTGCATTAATGTGGTGACGTAGGGACGAGGCTACCTGCTACCTGCAGGAAGTTAGCTAAATTGACCATTCTGCTTACTGAACCTTTAATTAATGTGGCAAAAACAGTATAGATACAGACATGATGACCTGCACTAACATTAAAATGCAGTGCAGATTACAGGAGAGAAATAAGAGCTGTTCTCTGCTCTGTGGGTTAGATCCTCCTTGTGACCAAAGTATTTCCACTTCTGGAGTTTTTTACTGTGCCAGAACATCATGCTATGAATTCTTTGTGCTGTCGGGGATGATGTTGAGCTGCACGCATGCTGTCCGTCAAGCAACCTGACTGCAGAACCCATCAGTGGCCTTGAGATGAACAGGAGAGGCTGATTAGCTTTAGAGTCTTTTCACATTCATACCAGACTTGACATGAAAACCACAGCCCATGTGTTTAAAAAGGTCCTGCACATGCTCAGAAGGGAGCGTGTGCTACACACAGGGCAGAAGATGTTGCAGTGATCCCAGCTAGAGAGGACTTCTCTCGGTTCACATAATGTTTAGCATTTCTAAGGCCAACATTGGAACATATTATATGAGGTTGCCAATTCCTTTTAAACCATCAGAATTGCACTCAAAACAAAGTGTTATTGTGTGAGTCAAGGATTCTGGAGTATGCTTGTTGTGGTCAAAACCACTTTTTGTCAAAATCAGTAAATACCTCCTCACAAGCACACACAGTACAGACAGGTAGCGGATCGTGAGGAGATATTCACTGATTTGGACAAAACTTATTTTGACAACAAGCGTTCAACCTATACGACCGAATCACAGCCGTGCTGACACGGAGCACAACACAACCATTGTGATATGTCCTTAAATATATAAAGCTATGAAAATGTTTTTATAAAGGATGTAGTGAAAGTCATTGAAAAATGTCAACACGGTAAAAACGGTAGTGACTGGCCAATTGAATCTCCAGTTTGTGTCTCACACTGTTGTGCATATACAGTTGCAGAGCACACACACACCACAGTGCCGGGGTTTATCTCTAGGAATATGGGTCATCTGTAATGATATCAATTTTCCAGCCACGTATCCATGCAAGCAGAGACAAGTGCTGGAGCCAGTGAGACTGAGAGCCTCACCTCTCTCTGCAGCCCTGCTCTGGCTCTGACTGCCTGGGACTCCAATGTGACAACCCACGGGTCCTTCAAGGAGAACGACAAACAAAATGTTGCCATGTTTCACTTGACCCATTAGAATCTCTTTAGCTATTCTCTCTGTCAATCACTCAACATTTAAAACATTTCCTTCCTGTTAACTGCATTTTCTTACATCCCGAGCCTCATTGCTTCTGACCGTATAGCTGTGCGGCGATCCACTTAGCCCTCCCAGCTAGCCTTTTTGCCATACCCCGGCTATAGCCCAGCTGGATGTGCACTGTTGCAGTGTTATTGTAGGCGCTGTAAGCTGCTGAACACCCCCAGTAAAGCCCCAAAGGCCCTTTTCTAGTGCTGCCTAATCCACCTCATTGTGTGACGCCCAGCAGCCATTCAACAAGTCTTAACCTCTCAGGCCCCGACACAGTCCCTATGGTGCTCTAATGCTGGGGGTCTGTTCCTCTGGCTGCTGTCAGGAGGTAAAGCAATATGCTTATTTACAAGGTGCTTTGTGCAAACTGTGATGTGTAGATAACGCTGCTCTGGATCGAGGCCAATGGAGAAATGGAAACTATACTGTAAAGGCTCTGACTGATATGGGCTTTATAAAAGGATGACTGATCTGATAAAATATGTTGTGCTAAAATGGTGGCTTATCTTTTAAAACATGTCATTTTCAATGCCAAAACTGTTTTGTATTGGACAGAATTTGAAAGCTGATACTTGCATTTGACTATTTGGATGTTTTATGCAGTGTTTTTTCTCTCCAGAGCTTTTATATGGTTTCCCGGGGGGAAAAAGCCCCTTCTATAGCAGCATTTTGACTATGATAGGTCACTATAATAAAATGTTCTTGACCAATACATCTTCTGCAGTTATCAGCCTGTGTCTATAGCCTCATCTTGAAAGTCATTCTGCGTAGCTGATGTTGACTGTGTGCTGGCCGCTGGGTTTGTGGTTGTGTTCTGGGGACAACACCAAGGGGTCAGACTTCAAAAGAGAGTGCATGTCAACGCATAGATACAGAGTCGAAAAAGCTATCAGTTAAAACAGCAGCAGATGCCACAGCTGGAGATAAAGAGGGGAGGATTTTTTTTCAGGCCAGCTAAAGTTTGGAGAGGGTGGGAGGGGCTGGCAGCGTGGAAACAGGGAGGAAAATGTTTTCCTCATACAATCCAACATGGGACATGTATAACAACACAGCAGCAAGTTAATACCTCATCAACCAATGGGACATAGAGAGGGGAATGATCAGAAAAACTGTCCAGTCTGCACCCTCGGCTGTGAACAGGCCTTAATCCTCTTATACTGTCACACAAACACAAACACAAACACACACACACACACACACACACACACACACACACACACACACACACACACACACACACACACACACACACACACACACACACACACACACACACACACACACACACAGGCTAAATCTAGTGTCAAATGCAACGTACAACAAGTTCTGTGTATAACTGAAAATGTGCAATACAGAATGCACTGTTATACCATCATAGTATGCTTCAACATAGCCTACTTCTAATAAGAAAGACAGATCCTTTGTATTGTGGCCTTATGATGTCATAATGGGAGAGTAATCCAATGAACACAAGTTTTCAGAAAGGTGGAGGAAAAGTGAGTGTTTTTTTTCCATACTTTGGTAGTCGCTAGACACTCAGGGGACCCTAACCCTATCAGTTCAGAAAGCTAGGAAATGACAGCACAAATAAAAAATGAAAAGTATTTTTTTCTTTAGACATTTAACTGTAAAAAAAGGAACAAACATTCAACGTCTACTATCTGTAGTGTACTGCCCCTGTAAAGCACTTTGTCTGAATTGTGCTATATAAATAAACTTGCCTTGCCTTGCCTTACTAGCACACATTTTCTTCCATAGCTTTCAACTACATTTAACGAGACCACCTCAGTGTGTCCTCACCTGTTATCACTTGACAGAGGTTCCATCCTATGTGATTATGTGATGACAACTCAGCTCTCTCTCTCAGTGGAAACAAAGACCAGGAGATATTGTAGAAAGCTCCGGAAAAAGCTTGTAAGAAGTGGACCTTGTATTTTTTTATTCCAACCATCTTTTTTGAGCAAAGAATTATCTTAATTTATGCCCCGACCTCATACCCATCTGAAATGTAATCCATATACATTTACCTAACTGTAATCTTCAACCTTATAGCCAGGGCCGCTGCTAAGCTTTTGGGTGCCCTAAGCTTAAATTGTCAGTGGTGCCCCCCCCCCCCCCACACAAAAAAAACCACCAAGATGCTCATAGGGCGCAAGCGGAATTTTTTTGCCCTTGTAAGATCTTTGCGACTGCTTTTTGGCACATTTGCTGTGGTGATGAGTTTTTGCGAACAGCATTTACTAACAGAAAGAACAGCTTAAAGTGTGAAAAAAGTTGCATAGTATCCTACTAACTGCCTTTGCAAAGGAATTTAGTGATAAATTCATAGACGGATTATGAGATAATGGGCCCCTGGGCATACACTCATAAAGGGCCCCCCACTCGTCCCTATCCAGTCAGGTACACTGAATTTTCCATACAGATACATACAATTAATGGCAAAAACATATTAAGGAAGTCAGTGTTTCCCACAGGAGTTTGGGATATTGTTGGAGGGGCCCTGTTGGGGGGGCCGGGGTATGTCCCCCCGGATTATTTTTTTTACCTTTTTAAAGTAAAATGCATCAATCTGGTGCACTTTGAGATGACATTTTAGAGGCTATATCAACTCCTGAGATGCAGAAGGAACATTATTTTTCAGATTTTTCTTAAACAGGTAGCACTCTTTACTGTGCAACTGTAAAAACAGTACAGTAGATTGGTCTGCAGATCCATGTTCTATGATGGAGGGGCCCATTTAACAGATAAAGGGTGGATAGCTACTTTTTATGAACAATTTAGAATTCACACATCGAAAGCTTATTTCTGTATGTGTGAGGGGGCCTTCAAGGCCCCTCATGGAGCCCCTTACTAATGCTGTTGTTTTTAACTTGCTTTTGTATTTCTCCCCTACTAGTTGAGGGGCCATGATGATTTCTATCTTGTTACATTTTAATGAGATACTTATATTTAGGCTATTCCTTTTTGGACCCTGTTATTGACATCAGTGACTGAGCTCTTTGACTATGCAACATGAAAAGTTACTATCAGTATCTCTGGCTAAGGGCCCCCCTGAGTCCTTGGGCCCCTGGGCCTGTACCCGGTGAGCCTGTGCAGTAATCCACCCCTGGATAGGTTACACAATTAAGAAAAAACAACGATGGGCCTGTTCATAACTAATTTATATATTTTTTGTAATGTAATGTAAAACCTCAATATTGGGGGGCCCCCGGATCATCTATTTTTCCTTTTTAATAACTTGTTGCCCTATGTGCTCTGCGTACCCTGCGTATAGGGAGCGGCGGCCCTGCTTATAGCTATGCCAACCCTAATGTAGTAGTGTGCTCCACAAACATGACCAACAAATCTTGTCTGACATTTGGCCCTCTTACGTGCATAAAAATTAGGAACAAACACACACACGCACACACACACACGCACACACACGCACACACGCACACACACACAACAACACACCCAACCACACACGCCCCGACAGAAAAAATAAACAGAGCACTTGTTGTACCCCGAGTGGCAGTGTGTCGCCGTGTGTCATGTGCATGTTGTGGTGAGACTAGACTCACCACCGTGAGGAAGGGATCAAAGAGAATACAAAGTAGCTCTTAATCAGAGGGTCTGTGCCAGCCTGGCCTGGTGCAGGCCTTTCCATCCATCTCTCTCTCTCTCTCTGTCTCTGTCTCTGTCTCCCTCCCTCTCTCTCTCCCCCTCAGAGGGTGGGATGGGGGCAGCAGTAACCCATAGCGATAGTATACTTATCCCAGCTGATTGTTTTTGTGTTTTAACTTTAATCTCACCGTTGGCCCCAGCTGGCTCTGATTAGTGCTCTCACGTCACATTCCAGCCCCCTAACAGTCTCACACACACACTCACTAACGCCTACCCAGAGTTGCATACGCACACACGCACGCACGCACGCACACACACACGCACACACGTACACACACACACTCACACGTGGCCTAAATGTTTCACATACATTATTGCTGTCGGACCAAATTTGCGTTCTTTTCCGTCTGGTACCAGTTTTCTATTATCAATAAAAAAATCAAAAAATGAATCCACCAATAGGCAGCACTTAGGTTTTATGTAGTCATTGCCCACTGAGCAGCTGTTCACTGCAAGGTTTGGACAGACATAATGAACAAAAAAAGTACATTCAAAATATAACATACAACTTCCATTTTCAAGATTTTATGACATTCATTTGGTAGTGTTCATAGCATTGTCCCATGACTGAGCCATGCTAGCATCTGGCGGAAAGAAGGAACAATATGTTATGTCTCCTTTTATCAGTTCTAAATGCCTGTGAAATAGCTGCTCAGGACCATAGTTTACGGTCCCATCCTGGATGCTCATTTTGTAATGGCTAGCAAATGCAACTCTCCTTTTTGTGTTAGAGAACATAACTACAACTGACTGAAGATTGGTGAACATTAGCACATTAAATACCTAGAATGTATTGCATTGTCTTTGTCTTGTTTTCTTACATAAGCAATACAAAGTGGGCTACGAATTTACGGCCTTAACTATTTTTATTTCCCCTTGATGTGGCCCTTCCACTATTAATGTGTAGCAGAATGCTTGGTCATCACAGACCTACCAACTCCACTAACATCTCTAAATGGCAGAACTTTCATTCATGATGGTTCTATATGATTGGGGTTTATCTTTAACTTCAGTGATGACGGTTAATTATGATAATGGCATCCCTGTACTTGTGGAAATTATATTTCAATCCAGAGTGATGATCTTTCTGCTTGCATTGTTCTCTAAAAAGGCACACAGAGTAGGCATTCATACCGTGATCAATCTCGATTGAGGGCTATAGTCTAGTTTGTTTGGCCAGTGTGAATGCTACGTACCCTACTCAAGCACAGTGCACTTCCTTGGCCCTGGCAATGTTGGAAGAGTTGTGCTTTGGCACGGTATACGGATGCTCATGTACAAGCACATGAAAATATTCAGTCACGCTTAAGAATGGCTTTGAACAAGCTGCCTTTCTCCACAAATGTAGCTCGTTTTATCTCAATACAAAAGGGAAAGAGAAGATTACCTACGCTAATAAAATCATGACTTGCAGTGTAGAAAACGGCATGATGGAGTTTGCTCTTTGACGGGCTGTGAAGGTAATAAACTGCAAGTACTGTACCTACTCAAATGTCTTCAGGCTAATTCTTTTTCTTTCTCACCAATGCCATTCCTTAATAGCACTGGCATGTTAGCACTTAAGATACTCAGTCTAACTACATCAATGCTATCAAAATACCGTTAGTAATAAGACTTAAGAGACGTTTGAAACACATGAAAGCATCACTGTGTGAGTCCATGCTCTGCACAATCCTTAGAAAGCTGTCCAGTTGGGATGACTGAGGCCACATTAGTGGGGAAAGCTCATTAACATGTACCGGAGATCATCCTGATGGACTGTGAAAAGCCAGGCTTAACACACCCTCCTGTGTACAGGGACCGCACACATTAATGCGGCTGAAGACACACACACCACATACAGTATATCTGCATGGATGGCATGAACGGGATTGAAAATGGAGCCACGTGACAGATATTGAAACCGTCTATTTTATAGACCTCTTTTAAACACTGCATCAAGCTAAATGAATCGCTCATTTTTTGTATTTCATTCATATTTGCAAGGTAAATAAACTAAAGGCACTGGTGTTAAAGGTGTCCTACTGTGTGGAATTCACTTTTCCATGGTTTTTCACCATTAAATATGGGTCACTGGTGTGTTTAGAGACTCCCAAAGTATGAGAAAAAACAACCCTCTCTTTTTCTCTGCCTACACCTTTCTGAAAAGCTGGCAGTGGGAAAAGGGACACTATCTTTAGCAGCGTCGATCCGGGTATAAACCCCCGTCAACCCACTCATTTTGGTGGAAAAACGGTATAACGGTAATATATGACCGACTCATCACAGTGGCAAAGAGATGAGTGCAGTGAGAACGCATGGCGGCCTCATGCCTGAGCTCCACAGTGTCCTCCATGCGTAAACAAGGAGCAAATGAAAAAGAAAGTAAGTGATTCATGAAGCTAATTCATGAAGCTTCATAAGGTTTACCGCAACTTTCCTGGCGGCGGCTCATTAGTGTGTTATTAGGGGTGCTAAGAAAAGGCCAGGACTACCCTGACACTCTATGTGGACCGCTTTGAATTAGGCCTCTAATGAAAACCTAGTGGTGACCCTAGACTTGACTTGGCCTTCTAAACCAGAGCAGACTGATAGCCGCCTCACCACTGTACACTGTATGGACCTGCTTTTATAGGCCCACTGCTGCTTTGAGACATGGGCCAAGAGAGGGCAACAACAGAGCCAGCCTCAAGCCTTACCTAGTTAAAGGTCCAAATGTTATCACAATTCCCCCCCAAAAATAAATGTATTAAAAGTGGACTGATGTGAACAATGGCTCTCTATCTGTCACTTCAGAGCTGCTATTTAGCTACAAATATAAAGGTGGTCTGATTTTTCTGTCCAAATGTAGTCACTGCAGTAATACACAGATATCTAACATTTACACACACACACAAACACACACAGGTCTCTGCAATGCTTTTCTCGGAGCAAGTGTGACGCCAGAACAGCTGCAAATGAAAGCAAAGTCTTGTAGGACTACAGAGCTGCTAAAAACAAGACAACAGGCTCCATTAGGCACAACATCAATGTACTACGGAAACTTGTGTACAGGTTAACCCTGAGAGGGAGAGGGACACAAACACACGCTCACACACACACACACTGTAAAAACACACACACGCACACGCACGCACACACACACACACACACACACACACACACACACACACACACACACACACACACACACACTGTACAAACACACACACACACACACACTGTACAAACACAGACAGGCAACAAAGCAGTCAGCAAAGGGTCAAAAGGGGAAAAGTTCAGCTGCTCTGTATAAAGGAGCAGTGTCTTTTGAAAAGCTGGATACAAAGAGGAGCCTCCATTCCATATGGATTGCCTTTATATACAGTAGAAAAGCAGTTTTACCAAGCAGTTTTATCTATCGTGCTTTGGTTTGATTACACAACAGGTTTGTGGGTCAGAAAATGGTCAGCTTTTAACCTAGCATTTGACCTTGAAGAAGCATGATTCTCTTTATATGCCTCAATGTAAAGGAAATGCACTCTATTAGAACAGGTTCACTGAGCAGTCAAAGGACACTGCAAGGACACCCCCCCCCCCACACACACACACACATACACATTCCTAATATTATTTTAAATAAAAAGCGCCTTTGATTTTGCATATACCGGTGACATGAAATGCTGGTTATATTGACTATACTTTAACTAACACGTATATATCCATATTTTGGCTTAAAACTAAAATAAGAGGTGAAACAAAAGAGTTATTCTACAGAAAGACATTCAAGTATAGATATATAGATACATTCTAAGTAGAATACCTTGAAAGCTTTTATTTAGAGTGCAGTGCATGAATACAGATCAGCCTGCATTGTGAGGAGCAGCTTTAGCTACAGTATATCTGGTGTGATTGTCCTCTCAAATTGCTGTCAGTCTATTGCTGGATAGATTGTTGTGCTCTTGATTGGGATCATTTTGGCTCCTTTCCTGATGAGTGAAATTAGACATCCTTACATCGCTGTCGTTTGTATTTGAGTGATGTGGAGTTGGAAAAAGAGAGCTAACATTATCTCTATGGCATCAACATGAAGCAGGCGCTTTCCATACATCTGCTCTTATGGTTTAGATGTGGCACAATCATGGCTGAGCTTTCATGTTGGAAAGCACGTGGCTGCACACAGATACTCAATGTACAGCAGGAGGTATTATGATAGGAGTGTGTATGACGGTTTTACATGAGTTATGTATAGTTTTTTTTGTGTACTTTATTTCACATACAAACAATATAAAAACGCTAAAACATATGAGTACATGTGTGGGTGCGGGTTAGGGTTCTGACCTCCACAGCTAACATTTTCAGTGAAGGAGGAAACTCAAATGCCCATGAACAGGTTGCTTTATGGTTTGTGTTCTAGATGTGATTGTGATAGCATTGCTTGTTGTAAATGGATTGAGCTGTGGAGACCTAACACCCCACGGGTCATGTGAGGACCAGCTTTGGAAAGCAATTTAAGAGTTGAATGTTAAATAGATTTTTAGTAAAGTCTCAAGTTATTTATGTCAAATAATTATTTCATTTCAGTACTTGCTTACTGCCCCGTGTCCTTCTATCATCTCCTCCACTGATATACTGTAACTCTCATCCCAGAAGGTCCTACCAAAGACGTTATACAGTAGGTCCTTGGTAGGATATTCTTTTGACAGAAAGTTGTGGAAAGCTTGTGGGGCTCAACTCAGCTGCCTCTGCATTATGTATCCTATCACTTATTCATGTCACCATATTTAATTCACTCACACACAGACACAGACACACACACACAGACACACACACACACACACAGACACACACACACACACACACACACACACACACACACACACACACACACACACACACACACACACACACACACACACACACACACACACACACACACACACACACACACACACACTATATTCAATCCTTCTGCTCACAACCTGTGACACACACACACACACACACACACACACACACACACACACACACACACACACACAATATTTCCAAACGTGAACATGTGTGTGTGTGTGTGTGTGTGTGTGTGTGTAATATATGTGTATACATGAGAGTAAGTGTGACAGGGTGTGAGCAGAATGTGTGTACATATTGTGTCGAGTGAACACCCCCCCCCCCCCCAGAACAGCATTAAAGTGTGACTGTGTGTGTGTGAATACAAACACTCTGCTGACACTGCATGTACTGCCTCTGTTTTTACGTCTAATAACATGATGAGCAATAAGTCATTGATATGATGAATGTGGTATGGTTGACTGGATTACAGAGTGACTGTTAAAGTGGAGTGTCTGGTCGCTCTGAATACACACTAGAGAGGAAGCGGACACATTTTTTTTTAAATAAATGGAGGATGTGTTTTACCAAAAATGTTAGTTGCTCAATGGAAGCAAATGTTGGCCCATCACTGCTGGTTGTGTGTGGGTTGTTCTAACCTTACCTGGATCACATGGAACACAGCAGAGTCTTTGTAATTGCACACAGATTTAAAATTGCAATTTGTAATGCCTTGTGTTGGTCTAAATACTGTTTCACACATTTCCATTACGGGTTAGCATAAAAAAACGTTATGATGATTATGTTATTTGATAGAAAAAACAGGATGGGAGGGACAAGTGCTGTTGTGCAATGAGCTAAGCATTGCAACACATGTTAATGGTCAGTAATGTAGCTGTGGTGCAATTGTTAGTATACAATGGGCAAGAGCGCTGTGTGTGGCTTGCTTCTTTACACAACAAAGTTCCAAAGTCCCAAAGCACTCTGGTATCACGGCATGGAAGTCACTAGTTTGACTTACTGGTCCCAGATCAGGGCAAAGACAACAAGTGTTCTACTGCTGCGTGGTGTAACAGACCTGGGTGAAGTGGCATCGCCCTCAGCCACGAGAACCATTTCCGACGCTGTGCACAAAGTGTCTCTCCAGCCCTATGGTTGTCTTGACTGAGCCAAAACAGACGCCTTAGCGCGCGGGGGCCTGAAAAAAAGAAACGCTTCCCACCACTCTCACCATCTCTCTCTTTCTCGCCCTAGTTCTTTCTCTCTTTCACTCACTCACTCTGCACTGACTCGCCCTCCTTTTTACTGTGAACCCCTACAGCCCTTTATATGTGTGTGTCTCCCTTGAGCGAGCTGTTAAGTGCAGTCTCCAAAAAAAAAAACTCCCACAAAAGCCCATTTGCAGTCAAGCCATAGCCCGCGCACACAAAACATATATGCACGAGCGCAGTGACACTAACGCACACAGACGTCGTGATACACACAATTACATTCACGCACATGCAGGCACGCACACACACACACACACACGCACGCACGCACGCACGCACGCACGCACGCACGCACGCACGCACGCACGCACGCACGCACGCACGCACGCACGCACGCACGCACGCACGCA
The DNA here is from genome assembly GCF_949987685.1 of Ammodytes marinus. Classification (NCBI taxonomy): domain Eukaryota; kingdom Metazoa; phylum Chordata; class Actinopteri; order Uranoscopiformes; family Ammodytidae; genus Ammodytes; species Ammodytes marinus. The sequence goes on from NC_137232.1 coordinate 3,735,202, forward strand.
CGCACGCACACACACACACACACACACACACACACACACACACACACACACACACGCGCGCACACTTTTCACACTTCCCTCTGGGCAAACGAGGCAGAGTAGCAGAGGCGAGGCCGGGGATAAATGATACAATGATATCCAGGCCTGACTTGTCAGAGAGATGCTCCGAACACAGGAATTATTCTTCACTGTCTCACTCTGTCTCCGCACGTTACGCTCAAACTCTCGCCTGGCAAACGCTGAGAGAATGGCAGAGAGGTTGGGACATGCCCCCCAGGATCAGCAAACCAGCCTCCTATGCAACCACGGGGCTCAGTGGGCTGGCTTGGTACTGGAAAACTTATGGCCAAAAGTGGATAACGGAGGGGAGGGGGGGGGGGAATATGTTTCTTTTAACAACATCCGTGTACATGGCCTCTAATTGCACCATGCGCCTCTGAGCAACATTCCATAGAAAAGAATAGGACAGCATTTTTCAATTGGGTGTCCTTCTATTAGGTCCATGGCTTGGGAGGACAGTTGAGGGGGAGGGGTGCTTAAAGGGCAGATATAATGAACACAACACGCACTGCTTTCACACTTACCATCTCTTCTTCCAATAACCATACTCAGCCTCACATTCCCTTTCTGTTCTTTCACTGGCTCCCTGACGTCTTTTTCCCTCTCTCTTTCTTCCTCTGTGCGTTTTGTTCTTTCTCTCCGTCTCTCACGGCGGAGCTGAGAAGCTTTCAGAGAAAGAGAGTGCACTCATTCGCTCCCTCACTCGCTTTCTCCTTCTCTCTTTGGTTCAAGCGCAGGGGGACAACATAGCCCTCTGGGCATGTCACAAAATTATTAACTAATAGTTTTGAGTTAGTCAAGTATCCAAATGGCGTGTGTGTGTGTGTGTGTGTGTGTGGTCCGTGGCGTGAGTACTTCAGCCTGTGCATTAGGGCCAGCTATGGAGATCATAGTTACAATCATGCTACATACAATATACATACAGTACAGCTGTACACACATTAAAGCTGTGAGAAAGCCGGTAGCTAGAAAAGACTGACCATCTTTTTTCGTCAATTGAAATGTCGGAGACAGTGATGGACTTCAATTGGAGAGTCACATTTTGGGAGAAGCCATGTCTGATTCATTATTTCTCCAGCCAGCTTCCTGGACAGAATGACAGGACTGGCATGTTGAAAAGCTAAACTATTACATTCAGTTGACTTGAGGAAACCAAAAGCAGACACATTCAGCTCGCCCATGTCTTTTCCTTGTCTTCCACTGGCCAGAAAATTCTCCACCATGTCCTACAAATTCACGTCTACCAGTCGCTGTTAGACCACAGCAGGTCAGCGATATCATGATGGAGCTGAAGGCGTTTTAATATAAACCCTGTGTATGTGCATTATGACATCACAAGGCCACAATACAAAGGATTGTTCTTCCTCATTAGAAGTATGTTGAAGCATACTATGATGGTATAACAGTGCATTCTGTATTGCAAGTTTTTTCAGATACAGCAAGCTACTGAACTTGTTGCAACGTTGCATTTGACACTAGATTTAGCCTGTGAGCCTGTGTGTGTGTGTGTGTGTGTGTGTGTGTGTGTCTGTGTAAGAGAGGGACAATTCACATCAGCAATGCTATATTGATAGTAACATGAGCATCCCTGCAGTAGAGTTCCACATAGTACTAGGATAATCTATGACAACCCTTACCCTGGTAGAACTTTCTGAGACACTTTATGTGGATTATTCCTATGATTTGTCAACCGAGGCCTGGGGTTTCAGCACTGATGCATACTGTGGATCAACACTGTGTCCTAGAGCATACGTTTATATGCAACAAACTTTGCAAAGGTAAATAGGTTTCATAAGAAACGTAATGCCACCCACATTCAGCCCGTCAATACTCACTGTCCCTGCATTCCAAATCACACACTCTTTCTTTTTACAACACAACATACTAAAGTACAAAGGAGTTTAAGGGCCACAGGAGAGAAAAACATCAGATAAGGAAGATTTTTTTTTCAAGAATAAAGATGAATACTCCAAAATGCTATTGGAGTTAGTGGGGCATTTATGTATTTTCAGCATACTACAATTGACGTACATAATCTTCATGCTGCATTAATCAAGAAACACCAGAGCTACCTGTTAGAGCCAATCACTTACTTAGTTAACCTGTCTATACAAACCAAAATATTCCCAGAAAGCTGGAAAACTGCAATAATTACCCCTGTTTATAAATCAGGAGACAAGGACATAGCGAGTAATTATAGGCCTATTGCTATCCTCCCTGTTGTCTCAAAGGTTCTGGAGAAAATTATAGCTGAGCAACTAATGGAACATTTAGAGTCTAACCAGCTGCTTCATCCACAGCAGTTTGGGTTTAGACAGAAATACTCAACTGAAACAGCTAATTGTTGTTTGCTTGAAAACATAAAAGCTTCAATGGATAAAGGAAATGTTGTTGGGGCAGTGTTCCTAGACCTAAAAAAGGCCTTTGACACGGTAAACCACAGTATTCTAATGAACAAGTTAAAACAGTTCAAAATGTCATCAGAAGCTCTGCAGTGGTTTACATCTTACCTGGAGGGGAAAGAGCAATGTGTCAGGGTCAATGGGGTCAGGTCCCATCTGCGTGCCAGCAGCATGGGAGTACCGCAAGGGTCTGTACTTGGTCCACTGTTGTTTTCTATGTATATCAATGACCTACCAAACTGCTGTCCGGGGTCCAACTGTCAAATGTATGCTGATGACACTGTTATCCATGTGTCCAGTAAAACACCCAGCTTAGCAGGTGAGCACCTGACACAAGCATTACTCAGCATCTCCAAATGGCTTGAGCTGTCTCAGTTGACCATTAATGTGAAGAAAACCGTCTCTATGTGCTTCTCCATCCGTAATAGACCTGTCACCAATGTTTTTGAGGTACGGATCAAAAATGAATTAATTAAATCAGTAAATGAAGTAAAATATCTGGGCATCATCCTGGATAAGAATTTAAAATGTGTTACGCAGGTTAAGTATGTTGCAAAGAAGGTCAAACTAAATCTAAACTGTTTCCGTTTCATAAGAAGGGACTTGTCATGTCAAACGGCCAAATTATTTATGCACGCTATGATTTTTTCTAATTTTTCATACTGTATCACATCATGGTCACAAACTTCTTCTACCACATTAAAACTTAAACTTAAACAACAGCTCAAATCAAATCAACAGTGCTCACACAAATAATTTACAACTGGTTTATTGTTTGATCATGCTGCCTTTGTTTAACTCTACGTAGCCTATATATATATTTGACTCATTATATTGCTGCTCTGTACTCTATTGTATTCTGCATTTTTACTCTTTTAATTATCAGTTTTTTATCAGTATTTGATCTTGTTTCTGTTTTGTTTAGTTTATTTTGTTGTTTTTAAAAGGCCTCCTGTGGACAGGTGTTGTAAACTAGCATTTATGCTAACACACTGTAAACAATGCATCTGGTTCGCCCAATGACATTGTCATGTCCATGTCCAAATAAAATCTACTATACCATGTATTGGGACATCCTAAATCGATTTCTGGAATACTAAATAGTAGAAAGTATGCGATTCGGAAGGCAGGGTTCATCTGCAAAATGCTCATTGTCATTTGTTGTCTATCATATCTATATTGATAAACAACAGATGTTATATTATTATATATAACAATCTGTGCACTGCAGAAATGTCACATAAGTATTGACAGTGAACACAAATGACATTTTCCTCCAAAATATATGTTGCAAAGCAGGTTAGAAGTAAAGACGCACATGTTGAAATAACTGGTATTATATACTTCACTGAATCCTCCACACCCAAGCATGACAAAGAAAGAAAACAATTTGTTAAAAGAAAATGCTATCTCATCCCAAACCAGAGTGTCTAATGAATCGCAAGCATAAATGATCTACAAAGGCCCTTTTCAGCCAACTTCTTCAAAAGGCTTTCAATACATTTCCTAAACAACACAAATGCTTGCTTGCTTACGAGCCACAGAGACACAGATAAGCCCATGTAAACACCATGAGAGTAAGAGTAGAGAGGGGCTTGTCTGTAACCAACCAACACAGCCCAACAGCTTGTAGAAAGTAAACAGCTCTAAAGTGAAAGAAGTGAAACAAGTTGTTCGGATCATACTGTTTCCATTTATGCTGCACTCACTTACAAGCTGTGGTTAATGAGGATTACCTTGTTTGATCAGCTGTTAGTAGAAATACTGTGCAGGTAGACCATGGAATGACATGGAAAAGAAAAGGGGAGTCGCCATGGGACTGGTAAAGTTGACAGACATTTAATGGTTTCTTAATCATTTCAACCACTGCACTTTTTAAAAACTATTTAAAGGTTCACCATGCTGTGGATATCCAACGCTCTAATGCGATGTCTGTGCTCTTTCTTTTAGAGTAGTGTTATCATTGTGAAGGTGCTGTTTGGTGTGTACTTCTGGTGAGCAGTATTAGTTACTAGTAGCCTAATATTTATATAAATATATCATTTTCTCAGTGACACTTCTCTTGTGAAGACACCATCCGTACAGTATTTTATGCAAAAGAGCCAGTGTGACACTGCAAGCCACGCAAGTGTGTATGGCCTGCATGCATGTTGCTCTTGTTGTTATGTGTGACTGTTTGGTTGTGCGTGTGTATGTGTAGAACTGTAGCCAGCATATGTCTGCACTGATAGGAAAAGAAGGACCTCCAAGACGGTAAACCCCCCCTCGAAACACACACACACACACACACACACACACACACACACACACACACACACACACACACACACACACACACACACACACACACACACACACACACACACACACACACACACACACACACACACACACACACACACACACACACACACACACACACACACACACACACACACACCATCCCTCCCTGAGTGTTGTTGCTCTTATGATGGGTATCAGTGTACTTTAAACACGGCTGAATAGCAAAGAAACCAGTCGGTCTGCAGGATAATAGCCTGGCTTTGTGTGAATGGGAGTACACGGCCAATTCAAATACAGGATGTATTGTACAACCATTAAATCACACAGCTGTATGAACAGGCGTGCAGTCCAGTTGCCATGTTTCCTTAATGGACCAATTAATGAGGTTTTTATATGGAATGATTTATATTACAGCAAAACTTAAAGAGGCTATTTATTTTTTGATGTTTGTTGTTCTTCCCCTGTGCAGCTTGTTTGCATAGCTTGAGGCTAAGAGAGAGATGACAGACACCAATCAGCTGCTTCATTGTAAAGTGACAGGAGTAGCCGTGTAAGCAGTGGTAAGACTGAGTCTGAATGGTCATGGTATTCTCCATCAGACTTCATCTCCTCAGCTCAATAATATCTACTTTTATTTAATTTTATATTTTTTTTGCATTTTTATGCTTTATTGATAGTGTAGAGACAGAGTTGAAATGGGGCAGAGAGGGGAGTGACATGCAGAGAACGACCGCGGGCTGGAATCAAACCCGGGTCCGCTGCTGGCCGAGGCCCATGGGGGGGACACCTTACCAACTGAGCTAAGGGCGCCCCCAATAATATCTACTTTGATAAAAATAACAGCCTCTAGGTTAGCACTCGCTGTTTAACTTTTTTTTGCTTGACTGACATACAACCGACCACCTCCGCCTTCTAAATTGAGCAATTTTCCAACTTTTTCCTGAATTTTCTGTATGATAATCCCTAAATGATCCTTTTTTTTAACTGTGACAAAAACATACATTAGAAGTATTTGTACCATGGCCCCCAGAGAATGCTTGATTTGGATTGGCCGGAGAGGGCGTGCATTATGTTCAAATAGCGCACATGTGTTTGATGTAGTGTTGTCAACACCGGTCGAAATGAACAGTCAGAGCTGGAACACTGTTAGGCTTTGGGTTTTCCCTGCTTGTTGAAGAAACAGAATCATGTTAATTTCAAAGAGAGATGTTGCCAACATAAAGTCTACATTTTCAAGTGCGTATTCCCTCCTAAAACATGTTCAAAATGCTTAAATCTATGCTGGTGACTAGCCATGGCAGTACGCTGTCTGCACCATGTGGTTATAGAACTAAAGCTCTTTGCTTGGCATGAGGGTATGAGCAGACCGTCACACATTGTTTTTCAATAACATGCTGGGTGTCATGGCGGGTGCAAGGCCTTAACCATTGCTATGCATGAAGTTGAATCCACAATGGACAGAGCTAATGTTGCACAATATGACATATGATTCAACTGTATGCAGGGGTGGATTACTGCACGGGCACACCGGGCACAGGCCCAGGGGCCCAAGGGGGCCCTAAGCCAGAGATACTGATAGTAACTTTACATGTTGCATAGTCAAAGAGCTCAGTCACTCAAGTCAATAACAGGGTCCAAAAAGGAATAGCCTAAATATAAGGATACCCATTCAAATGTAACAAGATAGAAATCATCATGGCCCCTCAACTAGTAGGGGAGAAATACAAAAGCAAGTTAAAAACAACAGCATTAGTAAGGGGCTCCATGAGGGGCCCCCTCACACATACAGAAATAAGATTTCTATGTGTAAATTCTTTACTGTTCATATAATGTAGCTATCCACCCTTTATCTGTTGAAATGGGCCCCTCCATCATATAGCATGGGTCTGCAGACCAATCTACTGTACTGTTTTTACTGTTTTAGAAAAATCTGAAAAATAATGTGCCTTCTGCATCTCAGGATTTGATATAGCCTCTAAAATGTCCTCTCAAAGTGCACCAGATTGATGCATTTTACTTTAAAAAGCTTAAAAAAAATCAATGCAATGAGTTGATGCAGTTTCACCTCTCACGGAGCTGAAAGATTCTGTGTCCTCACACGAAGCAAATGAATGAGAGAAGGCAGTTAGTATGGATCACGATGAGGTAATGTGTTTATGTTGTTGTAAATAATGACTATTTCAGATGAATAATGGTCATCTGATGATGCTGGTGAGGCAAAGTAAACTTTGTTTTAGTAGGCTACCGCTCATTCATTTAGGAGTAAACAATGCAGTCTATTTCGCTCCCGTGAAATTGTGTAGACGTTGCTTGGCAACGCCCTTCCGCCCGCCTATCACTCTCCCTTTTAGCTTTTCTTAATTTTCTATTTTTTCTTTGATGGTTCAGCCCCGTTATCAGTCATTATGGCGACAAATAACTGTCTCAAACAAAGCTCCCGCTCCCCTTCCCTCACCTGGAGGGATAGGCTTCTCAAATCACGTTGCTGCGCCACACTGAAATCTGCGACCAATACGGATATGTGACCACGCGTGAACCGAAAATCGGACTGGGTGTGCGAACAGACCAAACGCAGTAATAAAAACTATATATAAAAACTTTGCACTGATGGTCTCGTTTGCTGTTAAAGGTAATTTATGATTATGTGAGGAAACATGAGGCAGTATAAAAGATATTTAAATGTTACTCGTAGCCGCTTTGATTGTATGTATCTGTTTGGAAAAGTCAGTGTACCTGACTAGATAGGGAGGAGAGGAGGGCCTTTAACCCATTGATGACGGCTGCTGCGCGATGCCACATTGGCTCTCCTGCCTGATGCTGCGTCGCGCAGCATTATTACTTTATCTAATTTTCATGGCATTCCCAGCATAGAATGCACTGTCATTGGTTCAAATACACATGAGGTGGGTTTTGTTGATTTTTTTAAGACCACGTGACCACCCAAAAGTTGTGTGGTTTGCCGAAAATCATGTCAATCAAAAAAATAAAAAATAAAAAAATAAAACAAAATAATAAAAAAAATACGCCAGCTATGTCGGCGACAGAACAGTTAGTGGCGTTTGGTGCGCAGAATCAAGGTCTACTATAGACTACTGACGAAAATCACACAACACATTGCATCTATTTATTAACAATATTTAATAATTTTCTAATTCATCTAATTTTGACGATTTTTTGAAATATTTGTTGGTTTGTAAGCGCTAAGGGAGCATGTTTAAATAAAACCTGTGAACCTTAACTTTTAAATGTATTTTATTTCATGTTTCTATGTGCTACACAGGCTTAGATATTAAAGAGGACCTATTATACTACTTTTCTGGTCTTAATTTCTTGTTTTACACTGCTATAGAGCAACCTGACACGAATCACATCACAAAAAACTATGTAGATTTTCGGGAAGCTCTTTCTCTTATTTTGGCGATCCAGCACGTCCTGTCAACACTTGAGTGTGTGTGCTTCGGCAATCTCCGCTCCCTCCGCCTGTGCATCGGCCATCTCCGCTACCCTCCCCCCCCCCCCCCTCCTGCAAACCCCACTCCGTTGTGATTGGTTACCTTCCTTCCGGAACACTTTCAGTGGCGGGAAGCGCGAGCATGGACCTAAAGGGCGCGAGGCAGACGCGAACAGGGAAGTGACAGCATTACCATACATGGAAACATCCGCGTGGTCACGTCACAAATTTTTATGCGACGTCACAAATTATGAAAGGGTAGACCGCTTTGAAGACGTGACTTCTCGACTGGCTAGAATAGTGTTTAGTGCTCTGCACAGACACCCCAGACGGTCAGCAGGGAATACTTCGAAATGCATGTAAGTCATTATTTGATAATTTAGTATGGTTAAGCATGACTATGAATCATCATAACAACGTGGTACATGTTCATGCAAACACAGAACTGCATTTTATGGACTTTACAACAGCATAACTTCACATACAGAGATATTTCACAGGTGGAAATAGAAGGTTTATATGTAGTTTAAATGTGCATTTTTTTTTAAATCGGACTACCATAGCCTGAGAAAAGGCAAAAAATAGTGTTTTTTTTGGTCTCTCTGGCTCAAAAGTAAGAAATCCTCCAACTACCACAATGCACTGCGCTCGCTACCAGCTCACTGCCCTCCAAGGCCCCGCCAACCTTTTCCATGTTGTCTGGTCTGACCTCTGACTTCGAGCACGTTGTGGAAACAAACTACTTCTACTGTTAATACAGTTTATGGTGATACCTCGACAAATACACTTTGTAGACTACACAATGTGTTATTTTTTCCAAAATATGAATGTATTGTTTCTGGTTTCACTGTAAAACGGAGGAAAGGAAACACGCACTAGGCTAAGTTTTCATCATTTGCCGGTCAAAGATAGTGCGCTTTACCAACAATGCCTGCGGGCTATCAACAAAACTAGCCTAGCCTCTCCATTTCAGACCGAAGGACTCTGAAAGTAAATATTCTGGGCATGAAGAGGACACTCTGGTTTGGTTGAGATGGACATATCTTCGCTGTGGACAGGTTGTGTGTGGACCGTTACCATGTCCCATATGACAGACTAATGCACCACCTTCTGCAAAACGCACCCGCGTACAGGTAAGACTTTCAACGTATTTGAATATATTTCTTTCAACATAGTAAGCAATTATAGCTGCTTTCAGAGAGGGCACATTGCTAAAATTTGGAACGAACCAATCAGATGAGAGGAGAGTGGAGGGAACGGACCAATCAGAGGAGAGGAGAGGGAAAGGACCAATCATTAAGATAGTCACATAATATACTCTCACGCACGCACACACACACACACACACACACACACACACACACACACACACACACACACACACACACACACACACACACACACACAGAGGCAACAGAGCTAATGTTTTCTATAACTTGGTGATAACATCAGAAGTGTAGTGGAACTCTCCCAAAGCCCACATGCAGTATGTCACCAAGCCAGAAGTCTCCGACAGCAAATTACAAATTATTAAGTGATGGTGCCTGTTTGGTCCGATACACGCTTACTCTTAAATAATAATAATATAAGAAGTAGTGCGGGCCAGTCACATGGGTGCGGCTGCTTGGGAAATACACACACAGACACACACAAGTTCTGTATATATTCAACCACACGTAGATATTGGGTAGTTGATAGACACACATATCCATCCACACGTACACACAAACTCCAATAATTGCAAACACTTGCACATACACAAGTATAGACTGTACATGCATATCCTGCTAACACATAATGTAATACAGGCCCACACATACACTGACACATTTATATACATACGCATTAAGTCCTACACATGCACATTTAGTCCACACGTGCACAACTATACATCTGCGCATACAGCTTAAATATAAACACATGCAAAGGGTTGTTAATACACAATAATATGCACACACACACACACACACACACACACACACACACACACACACACACACACACACACACACACACACACACACACAGTATGGGGTGTGTTTATACTGTATATGCTTCAGTGCCATCAGCATTCATATCCATCCACAGCACATACACATGAACACACACATAGGGAAAGGCTCTGAATCTTTTGGTGCTAATAAGAAGCCCATAATATGTGTCTTGAATGGAGCGTTGAGAGAGCCAGCTGTGTTGTTCAGACAGTCTTACAAATACAATTATTATTATTATTATTGATATTACTATTATTCCTGTATCGTGCGTCAAACACGCATTCGTGTGGGTTGACGCAAAAGCCAATCGTCCGTTAATATTAACACTGACGTCATGATGTTAAGGCTCGGTTTCCTTCTGGTTTAGCCAACAGGCTCGTCATAACATTCTTGTGGGCTTTTTACATGGCACCATTATGATGGTGTTATGTCAGAGTTCTTTTCACACATTGCACGGCGCAAATATATTGATCGCGTTTGGTGTGAAATATGTCCCGTGTCGATTATCACACCATTCACGCGGCGCAACGTGGAAATTTGCGCTTTCGGTGTGGACGCACCATGACTGTGACTGGAAGATTCTCAGCTTGGATCATAAGAGAAAGAATCCTGGTCAAGCTCTCAGGCACAAGGGGAAAATATTTCAACATTAATGCCAGGGCAAGTTTCACAAAGCTTGATTTAGGATCTAATTCATATGTTTAAAGCTACCTACTGTAAAGTTACATTGACAGTCAAATGTAACATTACAGTAGGTAATGTGATGAAAAAGGACAACAGCAAATCAAATGTCAAGTCCCATTAGGATGTGTTAGAAGGGGATGTGTATTGTACTTCTAACCCTGATGGCAACACAATGAAACCCTCCACAAACATGATCTTGAACAGCTTTAGCTTGGTTAATAGTAAAATGAAATTAAAACTGAATTCAATTTATCTATAAAAAAAAAGGAAAAAGTTTCAAGTTGGATTCATCACCCACGACTAGATGACTGATTAAATGAACAACTGTGCAGCACGTCACAGGAGGAAGACATTTTGATACAATACAGCAATGGTTTCCTCAAGACCAGCTCATGCTCAGTAGCCCACTTCTGCTACCTAGCCCCTGTTTTGGAAAGCCACACAATTAAATCATGTGTGAATACAGTGGACTTAATGGTTGGCCAACAACTTGAGAGTATACAGCTCTGGAAAAAAATAAGAGACCACTCCAAATGTTCAGTGTCTCTTGTTTTACTCTTTATAGGCATATGTTTGAGTAGAATGAACATTTTGGTGTTATAAAAATAAACTCCTGACAACATTTCTACCAAATTCACAATAAAAAATATTGGCATTCAGAGCATTTGTAAAAGGTATTGTAGAGATAAAGATGTAAGAAAATTCCAAACTGGTCTCTTCATTTTTTTCCGGGGCTGTATGTAAATCAGACACTCCTCTTCTTCTAAACCTGATAAAGCCACCGAACACTTCATTTACAGCTTGTTGTTGGTGTTTTTTTCAGCCAATGCTACAGCTCTTGTCTTTTGAACTTTTCACATGGCAAATGTGAACGCTGGATTTAAATATCAGCTAATGACAGTTCTTCTAACCAAAGTCTCTGGCACTTTTTTGGGAAACACCCATATCAGTCAGCACCGCTCTAAACAATAAATCAAAAGCAGAAATGCCTCAATGTAATCATAAAGAGCCACTAATGCTTTTGAAATTAGCTGGAATTTTATCAATAGGTACAAAAAAAAGAGGAAACATTCTCATTGGTAGAAAATTATTCATACTAACAACCATTCAGTATGGTTGAAATACTGGCCTAGAATCTGGACAGCCCTGTAATGTATAGGTGCAGAGTGGGAAAAATGCTCACAATATCAGAGGAGTCAAATTCAAACATTCAGCTGTTCACATTGGCACAAATGACAGCAAAGTACCACGGAGCATTAGTGCCACGTCCAGGCAAAATAAATAGAATAGAATGCGGTCGTAATATACGAATAAAACTGAATGAAGTATCTACTCTACTCTACATCTACTTTTCGTTAGCCTAATAGCATAATTGCCTAAGTCATATTTTAAGGGTTATAGAGTAGGGTAAAGTAGATGTAGAGTAGAGAAAATATGATTAAGGCAATTATGCAATGAGGCTAACGATAGCATACGCTAATAAGGAAATGCTTCATCCTTTGGCAAATCAGCACCACGTTATCATGGATGGCTGTCGACTGCCATGGTGTTGTAGGTTACTGCTGATGTGTTTTGCTGAAAGATGTTTTTTTCTGGTAAAATAAACTCATGGTATCTCTCCTCAGAAGAACTCCTCTGATTCACAATATGGGACGGCATATCAATGAGCACTATAACACCGAAGATAGGACACACACAATGAAAACACACACACACAAACACAAACACATTGCTTTAAAACATGCTGCATTGTTCAAAATAACATGATGGGAGTGAAGGGACATTTAAAAAGCACCATTGTTCCCCTACACCAGCTGAGACACACTGCGTCGTGTCCGCTATGCATATGGCTTCAATGGAATTTATGTTGGGCAGGCACCAATAAGCCAAATCTAGTTAGCAACATTATATCATTGGGAGACAAATCTAATTTCAGTCTCCAGTGTGTTTTAGTTGTCAGTGGCTCTCTGCGCTCCCTCCCTCCCTCCCTCCCTCTCCCTCTCTCTCTCTCCCTCCCTCTGTCCATCCGTCCATCTCTCTCTGTGAGTGTCACCTGCCTTCCGAGCTGGCGACGCCGGGTCTCGGCCTTAGCGTGAGAGCCCCATTACCCCTGACTGGAGGCTTTGTTTTCCCTGTGAATATGTGAGAGAGAGAGAGTGTGTGTGTGTGTGTGTATGTGTCTGTGTGTGTGTGTGTGTGTGTGTGTGTGTGTGTGTCTGTGTGTGTGTGTGTGTGTGTGTGTGTGTGTGTGTGTGTGTGTGTGTGTGTGTGTGTGTGTGTGTGTGTGTGTGTGTGTGTGTGTGTGTGAGCTAAAGGAGAATGTCAGAGAGACGGTGATTTGTTACATCAGCGAGCATTCCAGCTCCGAGATCCTCTGAGTGTGTAAGTGGACAAGTAGAGTGGGCGAAAAAAAATGTCTAGTTTGTTTCTGTGCATCCATCAAATTCTCTTCTATTTTTTATGTAAATGATGACGTGGTAAATAGTTTATATAGATGATCAATAGCAGGGGGAGTTTGGTATCAATAATGACAAAGACTCAGTGAAAATGGATTTTTGCAAACAAGTTTGAAAAGTTTGCAGGGAATTCACTCAACTGTTGCATTGTATGAAAAGTGAATGAGGGGGAATGTTTGTATAGGTGAAGGAAGAGTGTGTGTGTGTGTGTGTGTTTGCAAATCAGGTTCAAGGTCTATGTTAGCAGCTCCACTGTTCTGTGTGTGTGTGTGTGTGTGTGTGTGTGTGTATGTGTGTGTGTGTGTGTGTGTGTGTGTGTCTAAACGGCAGGGCCACAGCTCCCAGCGAATGGAGACACTGAGCAAGATACCATCTGCCTCTGCCCATCAGTCTCACGCCAAGACACACGCACGCACGCGCACACACACGCGCGCGCACACACACACACACACACGCACACACGCACACGCACGCGCACGCACACACACACACACAATCGGAGTAGGAGAGCTTTTAAAAACAAACCAATTGCAGCTCACAACGGAAACACTTTAAGTGCACATACACTAACATGGAAATCCCAGCAACTGTAAAAAATTAATTTAATGCCACAAGGCCGGCAAAGAAGTCGGCGTCTTGCTTTAACTAGAGGAGTTAGCGTATCATGTGTGTGGATCATATGTTAGCCTAGTTCCAACAGAAAACCACAGGACAATATGATGTGTTCAAGGTTTTACATTACTTCTGAGTCGTGTGTAGAAATAAAACACATGAATGTGAAAGAAAAGTGAATGAAATACCTGGTGCTACACATTGATTTTGCTTTATTTATTGAATAAGTTGTTCATTCATCATTTGTTGATCAATACATATACATGTCAGCACTAAAATCATTTGTTGTGAATATGGTCAACACACTATGTTTTTATTTAGTTTTAGTTTTTTCACTGGTGCTTTGTGTTTTGTGTTGTGTTGTTTTACCTTAGTCAGTCAGTTCTGTTTGTTCTGTGATGCACTGTGTTATCTCTGGAGTTCCGTCCTGTTTATGTTTTTTTTATCTTGTTTAATTGTATTTTCTTTTAACATTGATGTCAGGGGACTACAGATGAAAAATGGCCTTTTGGCTGATTCTGGCATTTTTAACCCATGTAAGGGTTCGACATAACGTATAGCCCGATGGCCCGGGGCCAGTAAAATCATATGCAGGGCAAGTTGATTGGCCAGTCACTGTCCCGCCCGGGCCAGTGACTGGCCAATCACAGTTCAGTATCTTTTTGTAGACTACATCATGGTTCATTGAAATGCGCGTTCAGAGTCGTAATGAAAGCAGTGTTTATTTAAGACTCAATATAATAAACCTAATATAAAATATATTTTTTAATGAAAGGCCAGTGGACACCGATGCGTGGGTGTTTTGACAGGCGGAGCAACAAGCGGGTGCACTCTCGTTCCGTTGGCAGAGCTGCCTACTGTCCGCCTGCGAGTCGACAAATCAATCGACTTGCTTTGCCCCCTTTCTTTCTTCCCACAGCAGAGGTTGAGGTGCAGAAAATGATAACTGCGCTTTTCCTTTATCTGCCGCCGTAATGTTACAGTATTTTCATCCAAGCCCCAATGGTAATACAAATGAGAGGCGTTATTTAAACGCTGTGAATGCGTCTCCGGTGATTGTGTCGGTTGTAGACAGAAACGAACGGAGGGACTCCGCTCACTGTACAGTATAGTCGCGCAGTTTGGCACTGTGTTTTCAGGCTCGAGACATTCAATCAGATCGCGGAAGTCTTTCCCATTGAAATCGCTAACGGGGAGAATATCCCCGGTTATTATTTTAGCCACAAACCACAGTTCATCTGCGCGGCGGCTCACTCGCTGGCGAGATCACACGGTGAAACGCTGCTGTGATCGGACGAAGGCATTGTGTGTTTCTAAGGTGATTTAACGTCATAGTCTTAGACGAGCGTTTAACTTATGCTGCATATTTTGCACTGCATTGTTTTTTATCAATAGTTTGAAAAAATGGTCCCACACCGGACTCTTATGTGAAGCTGACACTTCATGGAGAAGTGACACTCCTGCAGCGCGCTCACGACCAGACGTGAACTCACATACACGGTGAAATCTCCCATTAAAAAAACGGCATAACCCACTGATTTTTGGATTTCTATTCTATTTTTAAAGTCAACTTGAGCGCAAGTGGAAAACCGGTCATTCGGTCGACACATTCACATCCCTAATGCATATAGAGAAAGTAATAAAAACAGCCTACCACACCACAAAGAATGATCAGACCTTCATCTCTTATTTTTTTTTTATGTTTGAACATGACTTCTGCAAGTGAACTATTCATTAAACTGCCCAAATTCAAGAATAAAAACAACCATCAAACTACTGGACTTTAAAATACTGGCCGACTCTTTCAACATACTTTCAGTTGTAGGCTTCTAATTCAATATGTTTGCCTGGTTTTATATTATGTGTATGAGCAATATCAACATTTCATATAATTAACTAAAAGAAAAATAATCAAATCTAAAGGGAATATCTATACTGTTACAGAATAGATATTCCCTTTAGATCTGGTTATCTTTCTTCATTTTTCTAATACAGGTATTATAATTATTGACACTAAATTATGAAGAAAAAAAAAGTGTGTGCAGGGCCAGTGAAAATATACAAGGGGCCAGTAAAACTCGGATCCACTGGCCCGGCGGGCCAGTAGGAAAAAAAAGTTATGTTGAACCCTGCATGTATGATCACTTCTTTTATTAATTTGCACTGTCCCCTTCTTAAATAAACTGAATTGAATTGAATTTATAATTCTATAGCATGAGGTGAGGGTGGATCTGGCTCTCAAGCATGCACATATGATTAGATATCACTAGCAATGTTTTAGAATATGAGATCTTAGATTTCCCTCCAAATACAATGCAGGAGAATGGCACAGCTATGGAAACATTTCAAAAAAAATTCCACTGTAACTTCTCCTTGCAGGATAAGTGTCTTGGTTATTGTCACACACAGTAAACAGTATATAGGGACTATTTATTTAATAGAAAGTAGTTTCGATACAATACTGGGAATTGGGGTTTAACCAATCCATCGAGCCTCGTTCCCACTGCGGTTCAGTTTGGTACAGCTCGGTACACGCATGTTTATTTGTATTTCCACTGTCAGAAGTTGGGAAAGGGTCCCTAAATAAGCGACAGTGACGCGCCAATTTTTTGTGACCCTTTCATTGGGGTACCTAGCCGTTTATAGCCGTTTATACCCTGACAGAGGCTTTCGCTGCCTGACATAAACCTCACCTAGCAAGTAAGGGTGCTGACAACAGTGGAATCACACGCCAGACCTAGGGTTACTGTACTGTTCTGTTCACCCCCCCCCCTCCCCCCACTCTGCTCCTTAAACAGGAACATTTCCTATATGTTGTTGTCGGTGCCAAAGTGCTGTGCTATTAGATTAAGCCTATACATATAGCCTGTCTGTCTATCTGTCTGAAAGGATGGAGGGACCAAGACCAAATCCATCACATTCCCTGCAGATGATGTCTTGAGCTCAGGTCAAGGCACAGGGAAGAGTGTGTGATGCCAACACTAATGAATTTTGTGTTGCATTAAGGGACCGGGGGGGGGGGGGGGGGTTGAGATGAGTTTCTGGGGGGCAAGAACACAAGAGGCGACTCGTCTACTAGTGTCCCGGAGTCTCCAACATGTAATCTAATGAAGAAATGGGGAGGGGGGGCTGTAAAGAAAGAGTGATGAGGAGAGAGAGAGAGAGAGAGAGAGAGAGAGAGAGAGAGAGAAAGAGAGAGAGAGAGAGGCTTCAAATGAGGTTAAGGCCTAACACAGAGGAGGAACTGGGGCTGGATATGGCTCAGGATGGTTGGGGGGTGATAGTCGATGCTAAATCCATTAGGGCCTTGTGACCCCCCGCTCCCCTACCCCAACACCCTGTGGCTGCCTCTGCTTCCCCTTCACACACACACACACACACACACACACACACACACACACACACACACACACACACACACACACACACACACACACACACACACACACACACACACACACACACACACACACACACACACACACACACACACACACACACACACACACACACACACACATTCAAATCAAAGGAACTCTTGTTCACTTAAGGGGGGTGAGGGGGAGAGAAAGAGAGAGCACTGCCGCTTCCTAAACGAGTTAACCATTTGGACTGTCAGGGCCAACGGCATGTCTGCTGCTACACACTTGCACACACACGCACTCACACACGCACGCACACGCACACGCACACACACACACACACGCACACACACACACACACACACACATAAGCAAAGACAGTGACCCAGATCACAACTGATGAGTGCTTTTGTGTGTGTGTGTGAAAGCATCAGGACACACACTGCTACATGATCAGCCAGTATTCCAGGCTCAGGTACATACGTTATACCATAACTTCATCACATTACTTTAAATATACAAGTGTTTCCAGAATGACATGTTTCTTTTTAAGGCTCTTAAAAGATCCCCCAACTTTTTTGGGGGGATTTGTGCTGCACTAACAGCCTGAGCAGCATCAATATGGCAGAGTAGTTGAGGTGCTCTCAGCGGGGACCTATCTTGAGAGAGAGAAGAGAAAATGCCGACTACAAATGTTCAAAGGGGACAGTGTAGAGCCGGGTTAAACATCCTTCATCCTATCCGTTATAGTTTGTCTTACATGTGTTGCTTCAGACTGGATGGTATTTTCAGGCCCAGATTTCCTCTTCGATGCAATTTAGCTCCCTGTCTTATTTTGTCATTTTTGAATCATAATAATGGGATGTAATACCCATGTGTCACTGAGACCACAGCTGTATATTCCATCTGGATTTGTAAGATCTCACTCACTATCTGACCATCATGTAATTCATCTTTTCTGAAATGCTTTTCTCCAGCGGCTAAAAGTACAGCCTGTGAAAAAAATGAACTGAACATGGAGGAATAGAAGTTTCCTTTTGCAAAAGTTCATGTTAAAGTAAGAGTTCAACATTTGACAAACAAATGACAGTATGTTGTTAACAAAACTAAATACATACTGAAAGGAACATAATGTGATGAGTAAAGAAGTCCCAACAAGCACACAGGAGCATTTAGTGATGTGATGAAGTATCTTTTGACCTGCTCCCATGGGCTACCAGTGTTTGAGCTAAGCTAACCTGGATGAGACACCTTTGAACATTTCTATATCAAAAACACACGCACAGTTACAGGAACAGTTTCTGTCACCTTTTCTTGAGCAGGAGAGTGAGGGCTAAAAAGCTAAAAAATGTACCTTTAACTGTTTGGATGTGTGCATCATGTGTTTGTGTTTGTGTATGCGTGTGCATGTCCATTCCCCTGCCTTACCTGTAGCAGACCCTACTATGTCCCTGGATGGGGACTCTGACATAGCATCTGCCAGTCTCTCTCGCAGGCCTTCGTCTGTAGCGTCCGCTGAGCCGATGATGTGCCGCGGAACACCGAAGCTCTCCGGCCAGCTGCCACACACCTCCAGCAGGGTCACTCCACGCCCGTCAAATGGACCTGAAAACAAACACACACACACCCACGCACACGCACACACACACACACACACACACACACACACACACACACACACACACACACACACACACACACACACACACACACACACACACACACACACACACACACACACACACACAGGTTGAGGGGGGCTGACAGAGGTAACATTCAGGACTCAAGGCGTATCATTTCTCTGTCTGTACTCTCTTGGAATCATTTTCCTTTATATTGATCCACTGCAACGTTTGGATAGGAAAGGACTTTAATGTGTGAAGATGTTTTTGTTTGTTTGTCTGTTTGTCTCCTGCATTTATTCGGGGTACTAGTTGAGTTGAACAGAATGTATTTTGTCCCGTACTTTTGCCCCGGGACGGACGAGAAATTAAAAAAAATAATAAAATCCAGGTCACAAAAAAGAAAAGAAAAAAGAAACACAGATGAGAGGAACGTTCACAGATTATCATCTGTACAAATACCTAAGACTAAACACTCAAAGCATGCAAAGCTTTGATGCAGGCTGTATTTTCTTACTTAGAGTAACTAGGCTACTCACATATCATTTATTTTTATTACTTTTTTTACTGTAGGCTTATCTTAAACCTTTGTATTACGTAATAAAACACCACTAACAAAAAGTAAGTGTTGGAATCCTGTGTTAAAAGTAAGTTACACTCTGCTCCCAAACAGATCATATGTTAGCAGATAGAATAGAATCATCATGCACTTTATATATGCATATATGCTTATTAAATGTTTTATTAAAAGCACTCTTGTAAAGTACTAGCCAGCCAGTCAACATGTGCTATGTGGTACGTCACTGAGGAAGAGGTCATCGGTACAAGGAATCTTTTACGCTAAACCAAAACTCCCAACAATTTGTGCAAAGTATGTGTATTTATCAGTGTGCAATAACATGATTCATAAGCATGCTTCAGCTTCAAACTGAGGAAAAATACAGACAGATACAAATGTGCAAAAAGGAGCCAAGGATGTGAATTACTGTATGTGTCTACTGTAAGTCAATTTGCAGGTTATGCTTAGTAATGTAATGAGTAAGGCCTTCAACAGATCTGAGGACTGTTTGATAAACTGTCCTGTCTGTGGCAATAACAGCTGACTGACCATAGAGCAGCTTATTCCATCATAGTGTGCTTAACACATTGCTTCTTACTTTTGTTTGATAAGGGAATCTCGCCCCACTCTTCATTTTCAAGATTAACTATATCAGGAAAAACCTTTGTACCACAACACATCAGAAATTCATACAAAAGTGCACACTAGTTCAACGGGTTCAACTCACGCAAGCGTGGACGGACACACGCAAGCATGCACGCAGACACACACACACACACACACACATAAACACACACACACAAACACACACAACAACTTGTAAGCACAACACAATCTTCATGCCTGTCAAACCAAATCCGTACTGAGCTAGCCTGCTCCTTAATCTTTTTCTCCCTTCTGTCTGTCGTAATTTCTGCAATCAGAACGATCTTGTGCTTTGGAGCCAGAGAGTCTGCAACCTGTTTCTGTGTGTGTGTGAAGTGTGTGTGTGTGTGTCTAGTGTGTGTGTGTGTGTGTGTTTGCGTGTGTGTGTGTTTTCATGTGACAAAGCCAGTCAAGCCCAGCCAGGCAAGCAGGCATGCAGACTCTTAAACTGGTTCATTCTTTTAGTGTGTTCATTTGGCTTGGTCACTGTGGCTGCCAGCACCCAGAGGTGAGAATGGCTGAAAGGGAGGATTTAGATGTGAAGTTAGTCAATGACTCCTGGGACCTAATCATAATCATCATCATCATCATATTATTAATCACCATATTCATCAGCAGCAGCAGCTCTCTGCTTGTTAAGCCCAGGATACACAGTGTATGAGGAACAGGATATACAGGACAGGATAAACACCCTTGGTCCGAATTGCATACTCTTTCTTTTTTCTATTCTACATACCACATCTGACCATACAAATAATCTAGTTAGCATGCAATATGAATTGGGACATACTCTTACTTATTTATTTCTTCATAACATGGCTCCTTGATCTTGCCTCTTGCTTTTACTGTATATCCGTCGAGACTTTGCAGGCGCACAGGAAGAGTTCAAATTGTACTGCGTAACATTACCATCTAGCTTATTGTCTGTTAAGTTCTTCCTACTTATCAAATGGTGAGTTAACACAGTGAGCACAGTGGCGTTGTTAGACCTAGGCATCCCCGGCTACAGCCACCAAGGTTTGATGAACAGCCCCGGATCTCTTCTAACTTTCATTTGTTTTATTTTACAACATTTTGAAAATAATAAAATAGAGCTCCGGAATGACACACGCTACTTATGAAAACAAGTGTATTTCCAAGGCAGTCACAGTTATTTTATGAATGGCTAACTGTCCAGTCCCCCCCCCCCCAGCAAATAGAACAGTTAGCTACGAGCAGGGTCTGAGCTATCACCAAAGCAACAGTGAACGGTGTAATTTATGAAGGGATCGTAGCCTAATAATCAGCCTAATAGGCCTAGCTTGATGCTATCAAACCCAGCCAGGTAAACAAGCTAGGACTGATGCTTCTCTTTTTTTACTGTACAAGACAACACAAGGTGACAGACATGACCGAAGCACCATTGTGTGGTTGACATGAAACTACATCTGACTACATTTAAGAGGGAAAAGGACACAAGACAATAACAAGCAAGAATTCATGGTATGTTGAGGGTGATGAAAGCCTGTATGTGTGTGTGTGTGTGTGTGTGTGTGTGTGTGTGTGTGTGTGTGTGTGTGTGTGTGTGTGTGTGTGTGTGTGTGTGTGTGTGTGAGTGTGGATTGAAATGAACTGGGGTGGATAAATGTAGGCTTCAAAGAGGGATTGGACTACATTTTTGAAAGCAAAGTCAACATTTAAATAAACAGCCTTAAGAATAGATCATTAACAACTCTCTATCTAGGTCTTTATCACAGTATATTTTTCACATCCAAATGGAGTGTCAGGAAGTTGTCAGTTATTGATGTTGCACTCTTCAAACTACAAACTGTACTGATTCATGCTACAGCAGCATCTCTGAATGACTGAACCTGTTCCTGCGTCCTTTGTCGCTTGCTTTCTCTCTCCCTCTTAGGCGAGTGGACACACACACACACACGGACGGACACGCACGCACAGACAGACGGACGGACAGACGGACGGACGGACAGACAGACAGACAGACAGACAACACACACGGACGCTCACGCACAGACAGACGGACGGACGGACGGACGGACGGACGGACAGACAGACAGACAGACAGACAGACAGACAGACAGACAGACAGACAGACAGACAGACAGACAGACAGACAGACAGACAGACAGACACACACACACACACACACACACACACACACACACAGAGGAATGTTTCTCTAGTGGTCTTGTGGGTATCAGCGAAGGCCTGGTGAGAAGGCAGACAGATGACATCAAAGGAAAAAAGTGAAAAGACAAGGACACAGAGAGAGAGAGAGATCCTCTCTTCCTGGAAATACCATCATCCATGTGCACAATCTATGTCTGTGTGTGTATCTCTGTGTGAGCAAGCAGCCAGTACAGGATGCACAGAGCCACATGTACACAGACTGACAGGGACTGGTACATATGAAGGTAGAGGCAAGTAGACAAGACGGACAGGTTGTGTTCAGTTTCTGGCTAAAACTAAAACGTCAAAGATGGATGACGTTGTTTATTTGACATTGATGTGATTTGTTGCATTCCATTTAAGGTACTGCATCAAATAACTATGGAGGACTGGTAGCGGAATGAGCTTTGATCCTAGCATCCTAGGATGTGTGCGTGCGTGTGTCTGTGTGTGTGTGTGTGCGTGTGTCTGTGTGTGAGCGTGCGTGCGTGTGTGTCCCAACAAAGACTTAAAGTGGACAGATATAAAAAGATTGATTAAATGGATTTCTATGCCATGTCAAACCTCTACCAAATCGTCAGCCGGAGGTTGTAGCGGCTTGTACCTTCATAAGAAATGTGCCACACTTCACTCTGTAACAACACTAAGCTGTCTGGTCCAGATGGGCCTTTACACATACAAGATTCAATTCAGCCTTTACAAAAAGCATGCAAGCAAGCACACTCACATGCACATGCACACGCACACACATCCCAGTTATCCAGCATTAAATCAACCACCCACCATGCACAACATAATAACATCATATCACCACTCGTACACACACACACACACACACACACACACACACACACACACACACACACACACACACACACACACACACACACACACACACACACACACACACACACACACACACACACACACACACACACACACACACACACACACACACACACACACACACACACACACACACACACACACAGAGGCTCTGACCGCCAGCTTTGATGGAAGGCCTGCTGGCACTAAAGGCGAATCCTTTGAAAAATCAATCCAACACACACACATGCTGCTTCTGAAGTGCAGCAAAGTTATCAGGAGAGCTTAGCCACTGTGTGTGTGAGAGTGATTGTGTGTGTGTGTTTGTATGCTTTCGGAGGTGGCTCAGTGTTATCACAGTAGGGAGCATGGAGGCCCGTGCAGCCTCTCGCCCCGGTATTAGCACCTGTCACTGGCCCGCAGCGGAGCAGAGACTGACCAGGCCCCAGGACGAACCCACACACACACACACACACACACACACACACACACACACACACACACACACACACACACACACACACACACACACACACACACACACACACACACACACACACACACAGTAGTAGTCGTCTGCTCCCTGATAGCCAGTGAGCCAGGCAGATCAAAGGTTTTGACAGCGGTGGCTGATAAGAGCTTGGCAGAAGGTTAGGAAGAGCCTCAGGTTTATCAGAGCAGGCTTGGACCAATATGGGTATTTGAAGGCCGATACTGATAACTGCAGACTGAAACTATGCTTAATGCTGAAAGCTGGTGTTGATGTGCAGTCATTTAGAATGAGTTTAGCAGGGCATTGCAGTGCAGACATGCAGAAGTTAGGTATTTGAAGGGCGTTATCGTATTATACATAAATAATGCTCTGATTAGGCTGCTGTTTAATATATGTAGCTATTGTTTCTTATGATTATTTGTGTCCATACGAGAGCCTGTGTTTTTCAGGCTTGACACGTTTAACTCATGCTGTGTGTGTGTGTGTGTGTGTGTGTGTGTGTGTGTGTGCGCGTGCGTGTGTGTGGGTGTATGTGTGTGTGTGTGTGTGTGTGTGTGTGACAGCAAACCAAAGCTTATTTGTACGCTACAAGTCTATTTCTACACATAACTACAGTGAATGGGTTTCTGAGCGCTGCTAGAACACACAATACTTTGCCTGAATCCTGTATAGACACAAAAGCTGCTGCTGCTCTGTTTAGGTGCTGTTTGAACAACTCATTATGTCATAATAACAGCACTAGCATTAGTTTGAAAAGAAAAATGTCAATGACACTACTACAAATACAAACAGTAACAAGGATACCTTATTTTAATATCATCAAAATGTTAGACGTGACACAATCCAAGGTTGAAATCTTAAGTAAAGGTATACTTCACGGAACAGGCGTTCTATCATTATAACATCACTATCATAATATAATGAATGAGGTTTTTCTTCCCTCAGTCTTCCCTCAGTCTTCCCTTGGCCCAGCTGTCCTGTTAATCCTAACCCTACATTTTACCATGTGTGATGTCACTCATTAGAAAATGTAGGGTTAGAAAGTGAGACCATAAAACACTCTTTCTGCTCTTTCTCAGGCTAGGAAGAACCGATTTCTAACATTTTTGCACATTAATACTGCATAGGATTCCCCTGGTGAAGTAGGTCTTTAAGTCTTTATTTGGCAATTAACACATGCATAGTCACACAAGGTAAGTCACCCACGGTAATCGAAATAGCTTCTTCGCTAACCCTTCCTCCATCTCTAACACAAACACATATGCAGTTCTCTAGAGTGCAGGGTCTGCAGCAGTGCCGTGCCCTCTGGAGCAGTTTGGGGTTCAGTGTCTTGCTCAAGGACACAATGGTAGAGATGGTGGGCAGATGTAACAGCAGCCACCACTAGTTTTACTACTAACACCCTCCTGTCCGGTGCCGGGGATCCAACTAGAGACGTCATGGTTACTGGGAGGAGGAACCAGAGACCTCATGGTTACTGGGAGGAGGAACCAGAGACCTCATGGTTACTGGGAGGAGGAACCAGAGACCTCATGGTTACTGGGAGGAGGAACCAGAGACCTCATGGTTACTGGGAGGAGGAACCAGAGACATCATGGTTACTGGGAGAAACCAGAGACCTTATGGTTACTGGGAGGAACCAGAGACCTCATGGTTACTGGGAGAAACCAGAGACCTCATGGTTACTGGGAGGAGGAACCAGAGACCTCATGGTTACTGGGAGGAACCAGAGACCTTGTGGTTACTGGGAGGAGACACCAGAGACCTCATAGTTACTGGGAGGAGGAACCGAGACCTCTTGGTTATTGGGAGGAGGAACCAGAGACCTCATGGTTACTGGGAGGAACCAGAGACCTTATGGTTACTGAGAGGAACCAGAGACCTCATGGTTACTGGGAGGAGGAACCAGAGACCTCATGGTTACTGGGAGGAACCAGAGACCTCATGGTTACTGGGAGAAACCAAAGACCTCATGGTTACTGGGAGAAACCAGAGACCTTATGGTTACTGGGAGGAACCAGAGACCACATGGTTACTGGGAGGACACTCTTCCTCTAGGCCATCCTACCATCCCTAAATCAACTTATTTCCTCTCTACTGGTTTGAAGCGGTGTGTGCCTACTGTATATATATACAGAATATATAAAGTTCTGGAAAAAAATAAGAGACCACTCCAAATGTTCAGTGTCTCTTGTTTTACTCTTTAGATGCATATGTTTGAGTAAAATGAACATTTTGATTTTATAATATTAACTACTGACAACATTTCTACCAAATTCACCATAACACAATTGTCATTAAGAGCATTTTCAATAAGTAATGTGGAGATAAAGATTTTGGAAAAAATCCAGACTGGTCTCTTCATTTTTGTAAATCTTTAGAAACGTGATGATGTGTGGTGGACAGGAGGACCAGGCTTCAGAATACACATCCTGGATTGTTGTTTGACCCTCCATCATGTTAAAAGCCCACAGGATTAAAAGCCACTCTCCACCCAGCTGTCAGTCCCCTCATACTGGCCCTACTTATCCCTACAGCCAGTGCTACTTTCCTTAAAGATTTAATCACACTGCGGCGGGATGTGTGTGTGTGTGTGTGTGTGACTGTGTGTGTGGTGTGTGTGTTTATACCTTTACAGCAGGGGCTTAGGATGGCAAAGTTGGACGTGTACATGAGGCTACATGTGAATATCACAATTGCCTCTCAGGCACGCGCACGCACGCACGCACGCACGCACGCACGCACGCACGCACGCACGCACGCACACGCACACACACACACACACACACACGAACAAAGGTATAATGTTCCGAGGCCCATGCCACTGTTTCTGGGCTACCTGTGCAGTTAAAACGCTAATGCTTGGTTAATGCTAATTCAATTAGGCTTTAGTGCAAGGGGGCTGATTGAACTAATTCCTTTATTATGGGTGCTGTATAATATGTAATGGGGCGTGTGTGGGACAAAGTGTACCTGTGGTGTTACTGGGAAAGTCAGGTGCTGGGGAAAGCAGCAACAGACTGTTACCAACAAACAGAGCATAAATCATACCGACAGACTGGTGACAAACTGATGCTGCCAAAAGACCTGGAGGGATAATACTGAGGTAGGTAAAGGTGAAGTAAGCATGTAAGTGTTAAATCGCTCTTCATTCATACAGTGATCACTTATATAGTGTGCGCGTTTCATAAAGCCGATCTCTCAGTCACTCGCTCTGCATGTAATCGGCAAATAAACTTTTTCAGGGATCCCACTAACAACCAATCAGAAGAGAGAACGCTACAAACCGCCACCCGTCTCACTGCCGGTGCACGTGCAGGGCGACAGATGGGTGAATGTGTATGCGCCTACAATGGCGGAGAAAGTAAAAATCCTCCCCAATGTCTGTTTTGATGTTTTTTTTTTTTTTTTTTTATTTATAGAGTATTGCATACATCAAAACATTGTTTACAAGTTATTTCTTGTTGTTGATTACTGAAAATAAAAAACAGTACAAGTGAAACAATCAATGATCGTAACCAGCAAAACCTTAATACTCCCCTTTCTGTTTTTTTTTTTTTTTTTTTACTTTTCTAGAACAATGTAACAGGGATGCATTGACAATAATAATATATCAATATATCAAAGAGAGAGAAGAGAAAAATTAAAATAAATAAAGAAAGACACCTTTTGAAGGGGGATAACCTAGCACCTTTTAGAGTGGGTGTATTTTTTACATCAAATAAATAAGAAAAATAGAAATAGGAAAAACGTAGCATGTTTTTTCTAGATTAGAAATAATAGACATAAATAAGAATACAAACAAAAACAAATACAAATAAAAAGGGCAACAATCCATCACATGTAGGGGTTCGGTTTGGGAGATTTTTCTTCCCTTAATCCATCGGAGCTATATAATTTGTCTGTTTTGATGGTTTTTATCATGTTTTATCACACTTTGGATCTGAGATGATGCTAGATAACTCGCTGCTTGAAGACCGCAGTGCATTAATGTGGTGACGTGGGGACGAGGGAGGGGACTGCTAACTGCAGTCACTGACAGGAAGTTAACTTAACTGACCGTTCCGCTTACAGCACCTTTAACATGTTTTTGATCTACATAAACCCTGTCTTCTTCCAACTATGGGGATGATTTTATTTTGGCTTGTTGACAAAAAGTTTAAGAACAAATGGGATGAGGGTATTGGAGTACATTTATTTCCCTTAGCTTAAGCATTAGCCTCTGTTGAGCTACAATGTTTCCTACATGTGTTCTTGTAATCTTGAGGTTGGCATTAATGGATTGTTTTGATTGAATGAATTTATTTCAGACATATCAAATAAAAATACAAAAGAAAACGAAAAGTATAAAAAAATACAATAAACAAAAACGATGTTCAAAGTATTTCACAAAAAAGAAAAGGAAAATTACATATATCGAAATGATTCAAGTGATATGCCTGAAAAGGAGAAGGAAAAAGTATAGAACCTATTTAATCCTACCCCTATTCCACAGCTCAATAATGAATATTTATTACATTAACTTCCTGTGGCATTATTTTATTAAGTTATAGTATTAAGTGAATTTGCTACACATATTAATTATAGATGAATGTCATTTTAGTGGGACAGTGTTGGATCTGAACGATCTGCTAGATGTCACTGAAGTGTCACTGTGTGCTTGGTACATCTGTCTAATCCTTTATTAATGCAGAGGGCATTCACCCATTCATCAAGTACAATGACACAATTCACATGTAACTAAGACAAAAATACACTTTTAATAGACCTTCACTTGCACACACACTTCTATAACTGTGCTGTGAACCCATACTGACATCCCTTCAGGCTATGTGTGTCTGTGTGAGTGTGTCAGAGAGAGAGAGAGAGAGAGAGAGAGAGAGAGAGAGAGAGAGAGAGAGAGAGAGAGAGAGAGAGAGAGAGAGAGAGAGAGAGAGAGAGAGAGAGAGAGAGAGAGAGAGAGGGAGAGAGAGAGGGAGAGAGAGAGAGAGAAAGAGTGTCTCTGATATCCTCAGGGAAACACTGAGAGTGCTAGCTAGCTGGCGGAGTAGGTTTGTGGTGCAGTGTTAGTGTTAATGGAGATGTAAGCTCCCAGGATTAGCACCCATAGGTAGCTGTGTGTGTGTGTGTGTGTGTGTTTTCCTGACAGGCAGGGCCTTTCTTTCATTACATTAAGGCCACTGCTTCTAAATCATTTACTCCCGTTGCAGTCTCACTGGTGTCGGCTAAGTGTTAGTAATCCCCATCAATACCAGGGTCTGCCTTAAGGCACTTTACTCACTACCACACACACACACACACACACACACACACACACACACACACACACACACACACACACACACACACACACACACACACACACACACACACACACACACACACACACACACACACACACACACACACACACACACACACACACACACACACACACACACACACACACACACACACACACACACACACACACACGCAAGCCCCCACACACGGCATTCAGAAAGGAAGACGCATTAACCTGTACACAGTTAATTGTAGACGAGTACACTGACTACCCTGACACGTATACACACTTACCGCCCACTGAGCTAATTCAAGGCATGTCACATCAGACAAGCGGCAGTGCTTTGCTCCCTGTTAACGCTTACCGGTTCAACAGCAAGCTACGGCTTGAATGTGGCTGTCTCAGAGCAATGCCATGTCCATAAGCCTAACCTTAATATTTATCTTCCAATCCCTAGACTCTATAATGGACTGCCATCTATTCCCAAGGACTATAAATACACTTTGATCACATCCACCAACATCTTTTAGATTACTGTTGGCCCTTCGGTGAAATATGTTAAGCTTTTAACTTGTCACAGAAACTGGGGGTAAAGTAAGACGAGACCTAATACTGAAAAAATATATTACAATAAATAATAAACGATAAAAAAAATAAAACTAATGGATATACACAGTATATGTATTGCCAAGTTCTGTACGTTTATTCAAAGGGAGAATTCACTGATAAGATAGACAGAGTCAGTTTACACTTCTATTACTAATTCTACCACTTCATTAGCAATAGAAGTGAAAATACTCCTAAATATTGTCTGTAGCTCTTGATGGAGCTTTATGAAGTCAGAGAAAAATAATCTCAGGTGGATTTAGTGATGTCATTAAGGTAATCTCAGTTTGTGCTCAAAGGCTATGAATACATAAAATAAAGACATGTATTTACCAGGGGGAAAATGTCTGAAGAAAAGAGCTATCGAACTGCATCATGGGAAATGTAGGATCCGGTGTTTTTTTTTTTACTGTGGATTTTCTCATCCCATTAATTTATTACATATTCCCCCACAACAGTGAAACTTGTTTAAGTGATTAAAAACCATTTTCCGAAGCTATAGAGCAAGGATCCGGTGTTTTGAGTTCTCTTTTTAATTGGTCTCTTGGGAGTACATTGAGTACATTTTTTTAAATGATCCTTATACCACCAACATTACATAACGTCCAATGTTACACACAACATAGCTAAACATAGGTTTAATGCCATTGTAATGGTTTTCCCATTAGTTTTAATTAAAATAAAGGAATGGTTCCCAGGTTGGTGTGGAAGCAAACATGACTGGCCTGCAAAGAGCCACCCAACATCTATAAGATAAAACTGGAACACAGCTGGCAATGGAGGACAAGCCCTATCACCCAACATCAGCTTTGGACCTCACTCATGCTATTAAGACTGATGGGAGAAAATCCCTTCAGCCAGGTTCAACAAAAGGGCTCTGAAAGTATCATGCATTAATATTATATTATGATAATCAGATGGAAAGCAGCACATTAAAGCCCATGGTTTGGAATTATGTGTTCGAGAATCATATTGGTGTGTGTTCAAATGAAATACACAACTTGAACATGAATAGGAATATCAACAACATGAGAAGGTAGGAGAGTAAGACAGGGTATGACATTGCTGTTGTATTTGCGTGTCCTTCATAACAGCATATTGTCATAGAGGGATACTTGAGCCATATGCTTGCGTGCCACATAGCAGAGTTCTTTAAGCACAGCACATACATGCTCATGTTTGCACACAGATCTGGTAAACACACATGGGCTGTGTGTGTGTGTGTGTGTGTGTGTGTGTGTGTGTGTGTGTGTGTGTGTGCGCACATGTGTTTTCTTGCAGGCTGATTATGCTGGTTTGTTAGATGAAGTGGTGTGCAAACACAGAGTGATGTGGGCACCTGAGAGGAGACAAAACCCTGCGAGGGCTTGCACGCATACACACAACATGTTAGCTCAGTGCTCCAACATGCTTCCCAATGCTCAAAAGGCAATGTGAAGGACCTGGATGAGACAGATGCTGTTCAAAGGGGCTCAGAAATGGCCACATCTTCAAGTAGTTTCATATCCCTTTCCCACCAAAGCAGTTTGGGGGCCGGTTCGGGGGCCAGCGCCCATTTGTGAAACACTTCTTTGAATAACCACATAAAAAGAACTGGCTCTCATCAAGGAACACTGATTGTGGAGCGAAGACAACACTTTTCTGGTCCAGAAGCAAGAAGCACTCATACCCACACCAACTAAACCTTGTGATAAAAAAGATAAGCGCTTTGAGAAGTAAAACAGTTTTTTTCTTTAAAGGAGAACTGGTGGCTCCAGAGAAGACCTATAGCAAAGGGAAGTAAGACGTGAGGGGACAGGGGGACAGGTCCAACATGGGGTCAAAGCCTGGAACAAATGACTAGCAATGGTCTGTCCTGTCTAACTCCATCAGGGTAATAAAGAGAGAAAGACAGTGAGAATATTTGAAGCACCGGACATAACATGCTTTGACATCTCAACATGCTGGAAGTAAGAAAGACTGTCACTCACAGTGGCAAAGGGGGGTAAGTAATTCAATCTGCTGATCGTAAACAGCTGAGAGTGATTACAACTTACTTATGGACATGCTTGTTTTGACAATGACACATATAGAATAAAACAAGCGCTGGTTCCTTTAAAAACATTTTAAAGGATAAGAGACCAACTGGTTAAGGCTGTTGGGTCCAAATCAAGCCCCAACCACAGCAAATTCTACCAGCATCCAATGCGGAAGTACCAAAAAAATGCAGTTCACCAAGTGGCCACTAAGGGCAGGTTTTAAAACTTTAAGATCAGCCCGGATGCTACATCCATTTTATATACTATATATGGTCCAAATCAGACGGAAGCATATTGAGCAGAGGAAGACACTGGTTAGAAGGTGGACATGTATGTAACACTGAGCAGGCCCACTGAAGGGTGTGTTTGCTGACAAATGAGGAGGCCTGCCTGACAGCATGTATGTATGAACTATTTTTGGTGTATGTATGATCCTTCTGGGATTTTTGCATATGAAAAGATGAACTAATTATATGCCAACATATGGGCATTTGGTTGGCGAAACGTACTGTGTGTCAAATACAAACTTTAACTTAAGCCAAATACTGTCCTATCTATTCATCCCTTTCTTGACACTCATAACTCCAGTATGACTTCACATTAGGACAATAAATACAACAGCTGCTAGGTCTATTGTGCCGAAAAATGCAGTGAAAATGGACTCAACACACCTATATGTTCACTCACGTCCGCACTGTCAATTGGTGTCAGTGACTCGCATGTCAACGTTCAACAAAAAGCCCAAATACTTAGTGAAAGACTAAGCCAGAACGATTACAATAATCAAAGTTATTAAAGGAATACTTCACCCATATGGAACCGGCGTTCTATCATTATATAATGAATGAGGTTTTTCTTCCCTGAGTCTTCCCTTGGCCCAGCTTCCTGTTAATCCTAACCCTACATTTTCCCATACGTGATGTCACACATGGGAAAATGTGTGACATCACGTTTATACTACATAGGATCTCAGAGTTTCGTACACCTTCATATTTCCACCGGTGAAGTAGGTATTTAAACTGAACAAAATGTATTCAGGTTACATTTTGACTTACCCTTACTGTCCTGCTTTAGGGTCAGGGTTAGGGTTATGGTTAGGGTTAGGGTTCCGTATTGGTTGCATCCAGAGATGATAGGATACTGATTATTACGGAATAACCCAAAATGATCACATGTTCCACAATTACTTTGTTTTCTTCCAAAGCATTAGAAGTGCCTTCTTTTTTTTTTACTAACTTGCAATACTGCAATTTGCTGCACTGCTTAAATGTATATTTAAAACAAAAATCAGATGTAAAAGTCCACAGTTGACCATGGGGCTTCACATATGGCAAGGGCAGGTTCTGGTGACACTGGTTAATCAGCTTGTATTGTGCTACCATGGCTGCTGAACTTTCTAAGTGATAAAAGTAATTAAAACACTTTGATTTTATATGGATCTAAAACTAGCTTATCAACAAACATGTAAAGCTTAGTGGCAGCTTGATGCATGTGATTTTGAATCTTGTTAGGGCGATTATATGATACCATACCTGGCATAATATCAACATGATGAAAATAATACATTTTTTAACTGTTTCTTGAAATGTTTATTACATGTCCACTAAAATATAACTTGGATAAATAAACAGAAAAAGTCAGCGCCCCCCCCCCCCCCCCCCCTCCTAGAACGGTTCTAAAGGATCTTTCATCTGGCCAGAGAGACGTGGCGCCCACACAACTAAAGAACTCCCTTCTGGTCGCTAGACATTGTTTTCCATCAAACCAAAACACAGATTGGGGAGTGTACACTTCACGGTGCTAGCATGGCCGGCTAATTGATTTCAAGCCAGATCATGTTGCTGTGTAATGGAGCAGGCTAACGTGATGATGAAGCTAGGATGGTCATGGTGATGACTTTCACAGGGACTCCACTCCAGCCTCATTTGTTTGTTTGACAGGCCGCAGGGGTGTGTGTGTGTGTGTGTGTGTGTGTGTGTGTGTCCACGTGTGTTCCTCCATTTGGCATAGAGGATATGGATTAAGCTATAGAGGTGACAGATGATATGTTTACAGGAGAATGTTTGCTTTCTGCACAATATTAAATTACAGGGCTTGTGTGTGTCAACACCGGTGTATATACGTGTGTGTGTGTGTGTGTGTGTGTGTGTGTGTATGTGAGACAGACATACAGTGTGTGCATTTCTTGTCATCTGTGTGTGACAAACTGTGTGTTAAGAGTCACTGGCCTTCATAAATCATACTGAATTTGCTCACTTCCTTCCTCACTGTCTGTCTGTCACCTCCATCTAACCCCCACACACACGTCTTCACTTTTTTTTTTTCTGGGAATGGATCCATTCCAAATCTAAACTGCCGCTGTCCTCTGTTTACTGGAATTGCGACACAGCACAAATAAATACCTTAGTGCTATTTACAAAACAGACCCACACATATACAATGCTGCCCCCAAACCCCATCCCCAGTAAATGCTAAGATTGGATGTTGTGGGGGGGGGGGGGGGGGGGAGGGGTAACAGTGAGCTGATAGTACTGGGCATAGCAATGGTAGCATGATGTGGCATGACATCCTGTTATGTCAAGAGACTCCTAAAAAAAAGAAGACATAGCTGTATTGGTCATTCATTCAAATGCCTGAAGTAATGGCGATGTTTAGCAGGCACAAAACTCTGTGTTAAAATAACTAAAAATGTGTTCTTGGTTGTGTGTTGAAATAGAACGATGAAATAGAATCTAGGGGGGTCAGTTTAAAGGTCACATACTTTGTTCATTATCAGGTTTAAAATAATCATTTGGGTTTCTTTCTACTACTGTAGAAACTGTTTTCATGATGTAGTGTCCAAAAAAAAACTTTCTCTATTTCTCACAGTGCCATTGCTGAATCTCCTCTTTTTAGCCTCTGTCTGAAATGCTCCGTTTGAGAGGCTGTCTCTTTAAGCCCCGCCTTCCAAAAAGCCCAGTCTGCTCTGATTGGCCCTGAATCTAACTGCCAGTTAAGATTCAGGGGGATCTGGGGGTGGGCTAAGTTGGTAATGAGGGGCGTGGCTTCACTCCTTATGACATCATAAGGGTAGAGAAATCTGACTGGGGTTAACTTAATGAACACATGTTTTCAGAAGGAGGTGGAGAAAAAGAGAGGGGGTTGTTTGTTCTCATACTTTGGCAGTCTCCCAACCAGGGACCTATACAGTATATAAATGTTGAAAAAATTAAAAAGTGCATTTTGCACAATAGGTGACCTTAAAGAAGTGCTATGAGTTTTGGAGGCGTATCAGACAGAGAGAGGCTAAATGCATTGCAACACAAAAGCTTCAGAGATAAAAGAAAAGGTCTGGATTCCTGGCTTCCTTTTTTCTCAACTTCACACTGCTGGCCATTCTCTGCCAAAAAGAAGTAGTTTGCGCCATGCAGTTGTGATGAAGTATAGCCGTGTCTCTAAAGGTTCCATAACCTCAGCCCAGCCTGTTTCGTGCCTAAACGCTCCGACGCTGGAGAGACCCATGTTGGTTTTTCCGTCTCTCCCCGTTTCCTTCCTTGTGTCCCTGGCTTGCAGGGCTAGTGGAGGAGGCCTGGTGCTTGCGGTGCGCTGATGAATATTACAACCGTTGCCTGACTTCCTCTCAAGGGAGGAGAAATGAAGAGGATTCCCAAAGCCACAGTCTTTGTGTTCCTGGAAATCCTCCACAATCCCCTGTTTGATCTTAACGCCCCTGCCTGGCCCTAATGTGTCCCCTAAGCTGGCCATTATCACACCACAGAGAGACCCCAACACGGATAGACTGAGCGCTACGGTTGCATTGCTAGCACGTCAGTTTCCGCTTCTGTAGCACCTCAGACAAAGCAGTTGTACAGTAAACTTCAGATGTTTGGTGTCATCAATCCTGCCTCAGGAAAGTGGGGGTGGACAGAGATATGGAGAGAGAGAGACACACATTCAGCTGAGCTGGAGAGAAAAGCATTATGAAACAACCAAGCCCTACTCCACTAGCCTCTTCATTCTAAGCAAATAAATCCTCCATTATCGTGTGTCTCTCTCTCTCTCTCGGGTGGAAAAGCAAGCATCTTACAGGGAATTAATCCTATTGCTATGGAGGGCATTTCATTTTCTCAACAAGTTTCGGGGGGAATTGTATTGGAAGCCAAGCAGCCACCTGGGAATGGCCTCCTCTCCTCTTTCCTCTCATTGTTTCTGCCTCTCTCCAAAGCCATTTGTCTGCTCTGTCCATCACTGCTCCATTCTGTCTCTTCAGACACACTCTCTGCTGTGTTTGCTCGCTCACACATTCCAATCTTGTCTGAGAACATTGTAATGCCACGTGTCACCTTATAGTTGACAAGTTGCTTGGCTCTACAGTAAGCCCTTATTTCATTGGGCTGCGACAGTGTGCGACAAGTTGGAGACACAAAATTGAGAGAAAATATGTGAATTAGCGACAATTTTCACTTGCAGTCTCACTGAGTTGGTTCCTCACGAAACGTTTGTGAATGTCCTGGCCAAAACTTGCCGGG
Source organism: Ammodytes marinus (assembly GCF_949987685.1). Lineage (NCBI taxonomy): Eukaryota > Metazoa > Chordata > Actinopteri > Uranoscopiformes > Ammodytidae > Ammodytes > Ammodytes marinus. The sequence continues at coordinate 3,771,235 of NC_137232.1, forward strand.
AGCTCGCATTTATGTCTCGTGAACGTTTGTCGAGCATCATCATTGGGCGACTGTGGCTCAGGTGGTTAAGCTGGTTGGCCAATGATCCTAGGGTTGGCGGTTCGATCCCAGCCCGGCCACTTGTGTCATGGTCGTTGTGTCCCTGGGCAAGACACTTCACCCACCTTGCCTCGTGTGAATGTGTATGACTGCTGTATGTTTGAGGTGGTGGTCGGAGGGGCCGATGGCGCTGAATGGCAGCCTCGCTTCTGTCAGTCTGCCCCAGGGCAGCTGTGGCTACTATGGTAGTTTACCACCACCGGTATGACTGTGTGTGAACGAATTGTCTGGAACCCTGTAAAGCGCTTTGAGTATCATGAAAGGCGCTATATAAATCCAAGCAATTATTATTATTATTATCACACGAACGGAATGTCAGTCTGATTTTTGTCTCAAATCAGTCGCAATTTTGTTTCATATGTCGCCAAACCCTCGCAAAGTTGTCTCACATTTCTCGCACTTTCTGACTTGCGGAAACTAAATTGAGAAGGGTTTGCGATGCATTCGATACACCTGCTCCATGCTCAGTCTGAAATCCATCAAAATGACGTCGCTGGTGGAACCATTGATTCCGCCCTCAACTCAGGGTCACGTTAGTCAGGAATGCCGAGAGAGGGAATAAAAGAAACACAGAGAAAGTTATCTCCTATATGCAGCCCAATGGTATTCTGATGAAGCCATGAAGAAACCTTGGCGATCCACCAAGCGTCAACCCCACTTCAACCCCCCCCTCCTGCTTGTCTGAAATCACTGCTGTGGAAGTATTTGGCGTTTTCTGGTGAGTTAACCAAGCTATGCTATGCACGGGAGGCATACTGGCCCCAACATTAGATTCCACATTGTGTGTCTGCGGCAGGTTCTGCAGACTGGCAGACCAGTCTGGTGTTGGGCGTATTGAAGCACTCTGCCTTCACTCATACTAAAACAAAGGCCAGGGCCAGACTGGTGCCCCATTATCCTCTCTATCCTTCACGTTATTGTTACATTCACAGCAGTGGCGCAGTGGGTATGGAGATAGTCCTCTGGAGTGCAGGGTCGGAGGTTCTATACCCCGTCCCTGGGCAAGACACTGAACCCCACATTGCTCCCGATGGTTCACAGGGCGCCTTGCATGGCAGCTACTGCCATCGGTGTATGAGTGTGTGTATGAATGGGTGAATGTGGTAAGAATTGTAAAGCGCTTTGGGGCTGAGAAAATCGGCCAAAAAAGCGCTATATAAGTCAAGTCCGTTTACCATTTATATTGTAAATAAATAATTTCAATTTCAAAATAAGGCCTTAGTGTGTGTGTTACATTGAAATGACAAATAATGGAGATTATATCACTCATGAGTCATGACACAATGTGTAGAACTTCTTTGAAATGAAAATGGGAAAAATGAAATAATGTATCATGGCATATAACCAATGATCCTGAACTAGACTAGACTATAGTCTAAAATGGCAATGAAACAAATCCTAACCTTAACATCAAATGGAAACAAGGATTTGGAGAATCTCCACTACTTGAAATAAGTTTGTTACATTAAGGCCAGGACACACCAGTCCGACATGTTCCGACTACGCAAAAAATGGAGTCGGCCGTTTCAGGAAGCTCCAGTCTTCCCGTCGCAGCCAAAGAACACACCGAGACGACTGTTTATTTTCCGTACGCTCGCGGGACGTAATGTCTCCACAACAGCAGGCGGCGCTAATCTGTATTGTGGCCCGAAAAAATACGAAAGCCGGAAATGATTGGACATCTCTCTAGAGCATAAACATAGATAGAAATACGTATTTATATTTATGGACCATAAGAGCACAATTTTTAGCAGAGAGTGTCGAGCATGGTGTCGAGCAGTCAACAAGGGTTGATGCATGTGAGTACTCTCAAAACAAAACGAACAAACACATTAAAACGATGGCTAGCTGTTGTTAGCTGTTTGTGCTACCCGCCTCACTTCCGGGCTTCACTGATTCGCTAGCCCTCCACCAATCAAATTGCTCCAAATGAAAGACGGTCGGCCGCCGATTGAACATGTACAATCGGCGGCCGACAGGCTCAAAACAAGTCCGACGACCTCTACGTCGGCCGACGTCACGGCACACACCAAACAGATTCGTCTTTTTTTTTGACGACGGCGATTATCGGGCTGGTGTGTCCTGGCCTTTACATTACATTACATTACATTTTATTTAGCTGACGCTTTTATCTGAAGCGACTTCCATTAAGTGCATTCAACCATGAAGGAACAAACTCAGAACAACAGGAATCAAGTCAGTACTATAGCTTCAAATAAACCAAACTACAAAGTGCCACATGTAAGTGCTACATGTATCAAGCGCAATTTATTATTATTATTATTATATTTTTTCAGTCAAAGTGCAGTCTGAAGAGACGTGTTTTAAGGCTGCGGCAGAAGATGTGTAAACTATCAGCTGATGTGATGGTAATGGGGAGCTCCTTCCACCATTTTGGAGCCAAGACAGCAAAGAGTCGTGATTTAGTGACTAAATCACTGGACTGCTCTGAGGTGTGTGATTGATCAGCTTGACTCCTTGACAGCAGCATGGACACTAGTACAATGTGGTTAAAGGTCTATGGGAGAACTTGTCAGACTGCATTCAAAATAGGAATCCAACTAGAGCTGGAAAAGACAACTTAAAAAAAGAAAAAAAAAGTTTGTGAATAAGTGTGTGTGTGTGTGTCCAGCTCATGGCCAGCCAAGCCTCCTCAGGCCTCTAAACAAGCACCATAAATTCACCCTCCACTTACCTGCTATAAAAATGTCAGAAGCAAGGCTTTTATTAGGCCACACACACACACACACACACACACACACACACACACACACACACACACACACACACACACACACACACACACACACACACACACACACACACACACACACACACACACACACACACACACAAACTCACACACAAACTCACACTGAACTCACTTAGAAAGTCACTAAATATAAGCACACCCCTCACTTTCTTAAACACACACACACACACACACACACACACACACACACACACACACACACACACACACACACACACACACACACACACACACACACACACACACACACACACACACACACACACACACACACACACACACAAACACACACACACACACACACACACACACATAAAGCTTTTTACTGCCTGTCTATCATGTCTATCTTGCCATCATCCATAGCAGTCAAGCAGCTTTACATTGATATTGACATGACATGTTGGTAGGAGACAGGGGGCTCCATGCTAACAACATTAGCCACATAGATCCTGTCACAGCCACTCTGTCACCTCCATACACCCACCACTACCCTCTGACATCCAGAAAAAGCTCAAATCAAATCAAAATGAAAGGGCATAATGTAAGGTGGAAACACAATTACACATTTAACGTCACAAATACCTTCTTTCTCAAAAGGATATTTGCTGACAACATGTGTTGTGTTTCACAAAAATAATAATAATACAAAATATAAATGGAATAAGTTCAAATGAGAATAATAGTCATAGGTATAAGATATATGTTACTTTTGTATGTTTTGGCGAAATTATTATGGGAGTAATAAACTTGTTTAATATCAGTAAATGTATGAAGCTTTTTTTGCTTTGACTGACACACACTAAAACACTACTTGGATGTTTGTTAAGGTAACCCTGACTACACTATTTCCCCTGCCATTTCCAAAACACTTTGTACAATTGATTAACAACCAATCACGTGCAGACATTCTACAGCTCTGTAGACGCCATGTCTTTAGGTGGCTACAACTGTCCTTTAAAATCAGATTGTCACACAAACAGAAATAAAAACCTAAGATGAACGAACAGTGTTACACTATTAACCAGTAAGATATCAAATATCTTCTATGTTTGACTGTATGTTTGTGTGTGTGAAAGAGAGATAGGGAGTGTGTCTGAAGACATAATCACACAAGGTTAAAAGATGGTGAGTTTGTATGTACGCTCCACTCAACATACACAGACATGAAAGCAAGAAGCAGTGAACAGTGGTGTGCGTATGTGTATTTCTGTGTGTGTGTGTGTGTGTGTGACACACATCTGGGAGTGTAATCAGTGGGTTTCTTTCAAGAGCTGCCAAAGCAAACAGGCCAATAAGGAATCCACTTTATAGACCATCGATCTCTGCTGGCCACAGCCAACACACACACACACACACACGCACACACGCACACACACGCGCGCACACACACACGCGCGCGCACACACACACACACACACACACACACACACACACACACACACACACACACACACACACACACACACACACACACACACACACACACACACACACACACACACACACACACACACACACACACACACACACACACACACACACACACACACACACACACACACACACACACACACACACACACACACACACACACACACACACACACACACACACACACACACAAGATTACGTGTGTGTTGTCAGTGTGTGTTGTCAATGTACTTGCAGTTTGTAGACGAGTACATGTACTGTATGTCACATTATACGGTACATATTTCTGCAATATTCTCTTATTTCCTGAGAGTATAATTAAGTCACCTGACTGTCACTTCATGACCCGATTAAAGCTCATCATTTCATTTTCCATTTATATTATTTTCCACGCAAAATACACAATATTTAAAAGAGGGAAATTTGTTTGAACCAATTTTGACTTATACCTTCTGTCCCTGTGCAATCCAAAATGTTGCGTTCCCAGCTGCAAGACCACACTTTAAAAAAGAAAGAAAGAAAGAAAGAAAGAAAGAAAGAAAGAAAGAAAGAAAGAAAGAAAGAAAGAAAGAAAGAAATAAAGAAAGAAACAAAGAGAAAGAGGGCTTCTATCCCCCAGCCCAGTCGGGACGAAGACACACGTTCCTAAAGTATGAAAAAGGGATTTCCAAGATTAAAATAAACTAGTTTTCTTATATTTGTATTTTAAATCTGATGATTGTTTTTCGCTATCAAATAATATACAGCAGATAAATAATTCAAATAAATAAATCATCCCAATCAGAGATATTCCATTGACCGAGTAGAGGACCGGGACAGTTTTTTCAAAAACGTTCATATACTTGTGCATATACTAATCCTCTGCTTCTCTCCATTTCCTCTCTTTTCTCCAGCAGACAGGGGTGGGGGGGTGGGGGGGGGGACAAGGAAACAAATAAACAATGGAAATATTGTTATGTGGAGTCTCCCAATGATTCAGAGCACCCGCACCGACCAGCCATCACTGTCTAAAACACTTCCAGATGAGCGGCAGACAATAGAGGGGAGAGAAAACAAGAACGCTACGTCATCCATTTACTTTGGACCAGAGTGCTGAACAACAATAAATCCTGGAGGCTCACACACGACACACACACACACACACACACACACACACACACACACACACACACACACACACACACACACACACACACACACACACACACACACACACACACACACACACACACACACACACACACACACACACACACACACACACACACACACACACACACACACACACACACACACACACAGTATGTTTGTTCATGTGTAGCAATCTGGAAAAGGAAACTAGATAGATTGAGCTGATAGGAAACTGCATATACTTGAAAGCCAAGATATAATACAACCCACTAACAGGTTGTTTTTGCACTGCGTGCGTACACACACACACACACACACACACACACACACACACACTAATGTGTGTGCATGCACAGCTGCCAAGTGCAGGAGACAGCCTCCATTGAGAAAACCAACGAGCTGTGCCTCCCCGGAGACCCCAGCATGCGCACACACACACACACACACACACGCACACACGCACACACACACACACGCACACACGCACACACACACACACACACACACACACACACACACACACACACCAATGCTATCACTGGCAGCATCAGAGTGAAAGTCAGTGGCTGTGACAGAGCTGTGAAGCTGTGCTGGCAAACAGCAGCAGGTTGCTACAGATTCCTCATATTTACTTCCTTCATAGACACCAAATAGAGTGAAAACCTACTGAGGTGTGTGTGTGTGTGTGTGTGTGTGTGTGTGTGTGTGTGTGTGTGTGTGCGTGTTGGTGTGTGTTGGTTATAAATTCAGGCTCAATTTATACCAGGTCTAGACTGATGTACAGTAGGTCGGCTTTTTAAAATGAAAAGTCAGATCATGGCTCAGTGTGGTTTTCCCCAAGACATTTTTGGTAAAGTAAACTTTTACACATGGCATATTTTATATATATTTCAAGCCCTGATCGGGAAGCTATACCACAATATTTAACTGCAATGCTGCAAATTTCAGACGGGCTTTATCAGACCCGCTCCACTGACAAGCGCATGTCAATAATAAAATAATGACATCATTTACATATGCTACATAATCTGGTCTGTTAGCTAACCCAACTCTTCTCAGGTGAATGTAGGCTCTGTGGGGTGAAAAGCTGTGGGAAGGGCCCTCCAAACCCTAGCTAGAATACAATTTGTCAGGGGAAAAGTGAATATTTAGAAGTTTTTATGGCATTGTAATGGTTTAATATGAAGGGATCATATGTAATAACATGCAGATTAGTACAATATGTTCCCTTGGGAGGGATCCTTATAGTTGACAGCACGTGTCTATTTAAAAAGAACAAAAACAAATGCACACATACATTTCACTTGTAGTGTAAGGTCAAGACAAAGAGATCACAAGGAGTGATGTCACTTCCTGACATAAAGCGCTGGACAGAAAGAGAATGGAGACAAGAGAAGATGAAAAAGGCCAACAGGGTGAGGTAACCATGTGCAGATGGACCCTGTGTGTGTGTGTGTGTGTGTGTGTGTGTGTGTGTGTGTGTGTGTGTGTGTGTGTGTGTGTGTGTGTGTATGTGTGTGTATGTGTGTGTGTGTGTGTCTGTGTGTGTGTGTGTGTGTGTGTGTGTGTGTGTGTGTGTATGTGTGTGTGTATGTGTGTGTGTGCAGGCAGCTGCAGGAAGGATCCTGCTGAGAAAGAGCAGGACATCTTGTCATCCACTGTGGCCCCAACATCAAGACACACTCACGCACACGTGCACACACACACACACACACACACACACACACACACACACGCACACACACACGCACACACACACACACACATCAAAGGATGCGTGGCCGGTGCCGTTCAGGCACTGTGGTGATGTGGGGAGACAAACAACAACAGCGTCTCTCTCTCTCTCTCTCACTCTCTCTCTCTCTCTCTCTCTCTCTTCTTTGACTCACTCTCACAGACACACACGCTATCTCACATATACAGCCACATTCATACATACAAACAGACACACATACACATTCTCATATGCACATACACATACAAACTCACACAGCCCACATAATGGGCCATTTCAGCACTGAGACCACAGCTAATACAGTAAATGACAGGGAAGGACTGGGATAGAGCCAAGCTAAATGTGACACTGATTTTTTGTAGTGTGTGTGTGTGTGTGTGTCTGTTTACCGCCCTAACACCATGATTCTACAGGCTGCGACCCAGATGCTGGTGTGGCGGCTACGTTGTTTGTTTGATTCACCGTAACCGACGTACTACAGCTCGCACAGACACACACGCACGCACGCACGCACGCACGCACGCACGCACGCACGCACGCACACACACGCGTAGCGTTGTCCTTATACAACATGGCTGTGGTGTTGGAAACTCTGACCAAAGTGTCAGTGGAAGCTTCAAAGCAGTGTAATGAGAGAGCAGAGAAAAACCAGTCAACAAGGCAGCTCACACCAGTCCAAAACACAGGCATACACTGGGCCCAACAAATCACTGCACTGGGGGGGTCATTGGCTGAGTGTGGAGCCTGATGTGTGTGTGTGGTTATATGGGAATGGTGTGGTGAGAAGTTTCGGCGATTTGGTTCTGTAAGAGTTCTGTAAATTCCCCAAAATATCCTTATTTTTTGAAAGAGCAATGTTGCCCTTTTGATCTGATCATCAAGCCTTAATATTGGTGCTTCTGAATGGCACGGACTGACGGAAGTATTTTAGCTTTCCAAATGAGCTGAGCATGTTAACATGGAGTCTCATGCAGCACAGTCAAACTTTTAGAACTTATCTATAGAAGTCCAATGGCAGGCCCTGTATCCTGGCCTGAACTCACTGCAGCATCACGATACATGGAAGATTGGTGATGCTTGACATATTTACATCTGTCAACGGGAGTAAACTGAAGATGAAGAGACGATGTACAAGAGGCATCAATGTGGAAAAAAATATTTTTCAGCTTTTATTTACATTTGAACAAAAAGTGGCATGTCCAAAATGATTCATACCCTTCTCAATAATCAATAGAAAAAGCCCTTATTGGCTATTACAGCAATCAAACGCTTCCTATAATTGCTGACATTACTGTACAACTTTAATATTCTTGTGTGAGAGAATGCCCCTTGATGTTTCAAATGAATGAATACCATTTCACAATATGTGCTAAATCATTCTTTACCTATGTGTTCCTTCTCTGTGTATGTATGTCTCCATCCACAGTGTTCATAAATCTAATCTCCTGCAGTGCATGTGCCTCCACCCCTGCTGTGCAAATTTGTCCAATTAGCTACGGCCCAGGGGGAGTGTGAGCGCGCAAACACACACACACACACACACACACACACACACACACACACACACACGGGCCCCCAGAATCCAGTGTGAAATGGGGCTCTGCCACAGTGTGAGGATTAGGCGACAATAAAATGCATTTCACGGCCCCAGTGCTTTATTGGACTGGCCCTCCATAGAGCTCTGGCCAAAACACTGCAGCTGCCCCGCCCTCTTTAATCTCTGCCCTCCCCCCCGCGCACACACACACACACACACACACACACACACACACACACACACACACACACACACACACACACACACACACACACACACACACACACACACACACACACACACACACACACACACACACACACACACACACACACACACACACACACACACACACACACACATTTTATAAATCCCTTCTGGGAGAGGGAGCTTGAATCAATCAACACTCTCCCAAGCGACTATCTGCACTGACCAAGTTTTTTTTTCCTAAATGAAGTTGTACACGTCCCTCTTTGGCAGGCAGCAGATTATCATCTGTCCTGAACACACCAAAAGACCATGACATATCCATATCCTCAAGCCTATGCTTTCCTCTACTAAACTACACTATATTATGAAGGAAGAATTACCCTTTTTCCACATTATTAACATTATTAAGATGGGCACAGATAAATGACATCGCCCCAAAAAAAACCCTGCTCCCGTCAGTACTGTCCCATTTGTATTGTATTATTTTCGTTAAACTAATCTCAGTTGGTAGGGCGTCCTCCCCCCCTCCCCGGGCCGGGCCCAGCAGCAGACCCGGGTTCGATTCCCGCCCGCGGTCATTCTCTGAATGTCACTCCCATTTCACCTCTGTCTCTCTGCACTATCATAGCTACCATAGCACTATCTCTGCCATCACTCTGGTTACTAACAATATTGTCTCTGCCTTAGATAATAGTAATCACTGTGCTGCCCTCTTTATTGATCTCAGTAAAGCCTTTGATACAGTAGACCATTCTTTACTATTAGATAAATTGGCTAACATTGGTCTTAGTGAAAATGCGTGTAGCTGGTTCAGTAATTACCTTTCTGACCGATCTCAATGTGTGAAGCTAGGTAATATCCAATCTGGTTTCTTACCCATAACCAAAGGTGTTCCACAAGGTTCAATTTTAGGTCCGGTGCTATTCACCATCTACATCAATGATATTGTGTCTCTTGTCAGTGGTTGTCAAATCCATTTATATGCTGATGACACCATTTTGTACTGTGTTGCTGACTCTGCAAAGTCAGCTATTGAGAATCTGCAACTGTCCTTTAATGCTCTTCAGAATGCTCTTATTTCACTTAAACTTGTCCTTAACCAGACTAAAACTAAATTCATGTTGTTCTCTAGGGCTAGAGAATTGGACAACAGTGCATGCATCTATGCTGTAAACGGTTCTTTGATCGAAAAAGTCTCTGAATATAAGTACCTTGGTATCTGGCTAGATGAGAAGCTCACTTTTAAACCCCATATTGACAAACTTGTTCTCAAATCTCGTCAAAAAATTGTTTTTTTATATCGGAACAGAACAAGTTTCCCAAAAATTTGTAGGAAAAGGGTAATCGAAGCAGTGTTTTTATCAGTGTTGGATTATGGAGATATAGTTTATAGACATGCCTCTGCTACTGCCCTAAAACCCCTTGACTCGGTGTACCATTCAGCCCTTAGATTCATTACAGGTGATCCTTTTAAAACTCATCACTGTTCCCTGTATGAAAAAGTCGGCTGGACATCCCTGTCATTGAGACGTGAGTTACATTGGTTTTTATTTATTTTTAAATCCTTAATTGGTAAACAGCCACCTTATTTATCAGCTATGCTCGACTGGAACTCTCAGTCTTTTAATACCCGATCCAGTGAGCTGCTGCTTTTAAAGGTTCCTAGAGCTCATTCTAAGCTGGGAACAACTGCTTTTAGCTATAGTGCCCCCACCTCTTGGAATGCCCTTCAGAGCAACTTCAATATGACCATTCTCCCCACTTTTTCTTCTTTTAAATCTATGATTTCTGATTTTCACCATCACCACTGCATTTGTTTTAACTGAATTAATTTGTTAAGCTCTTTTATTGTAATTTTTTATTTCTTTTGATCTTTTTTATCTTGCTAGGATTTTGTGTTTCTCTGTTTTATTCTGTCACTCTGTTGTTATTGTTGTTGTTGTGTTGTGTGCGCTCGTCGGCGTTGTAAATGAGGGGAACCTCAATGCCTTTCGAGTTTGAATAAATAAAGGTTTCAATTAATCAATCAAACTATCAATAAAAGCATAATGCCCAAAATATATATATATATATATATATATATATATATATATACAAAGACATGACTAGACTTTGCTGTTGTCACTTTGACAGTGAGTCACAACAACAGTTGAGATCTACAGATTGTAACACTGGCTGCAAAAAAACATCAAGTACAAGATTATAAAATGGTGATGTGGCTTAAAAGCATTGTGTAAAGCCAAGACATATGTCCAAGCTCAAGTGTAAAGCAAGCAGTACACATAAAGATGACAGTGTGGCCTCCTCTACAGCTGCCTGAATATAGACATGTCCTGGAGGGATGCATGACAGAGATCCAGTCAATACGATAAGATAAGATAAGATACACTTTATTCATCCCAGCAGGGAAATGTAGGTGTTCCAGCAGCCAGCATACATATACACACAACACAACACATTTAGATACATATCCCACCCATGCAAAAACATGAGCCCACAATACATAGCCTAGATGGTATGGTAAAAGTGGTATGGATGGTCCATGTGCATAAGTAGCTGTTACTCATAGATAAAAGTACAGAAATACTAGCTCTACCAATGCATGGTATGATAGGAAAATAAAAATTATGATTAAAAAAACAATCAAGTGTGCAAATATACAGGTGCAAAAAGACAATTGATATGCAGCTCAGGCTAAAGTTTAAACAAGTGTAACAACCAGAGTAATAGAGGATGATTGAGTTGTGTTGTACAGGTGTTCATGGGAGGAGCCTGGAAGTTCCAGTTTCACTTTGAACATAATTATGTCAGACCAGATTTAGCATCATAACACAAACTATTGAATCCCCAGTAATACAACATTAAATTAAAAAAACTCTCAACTATCTCTAGTGAAATATTAAACATGGATAACCATGTTAAAACTTAAACTCATTAACAAACCCTTAAATCCCCTCCAATCCCATGATTTGCAGTATACTCTCACTCTCTATGCCTCTAGCTTGAACAGTACACAGACACAAGCAATGCACTTTCATTTTTTTTCTGCTTGGTATCATTGAGCTGCTGGCCTGTGGCCCCGCCCCTTTCTCTGAGTTTGGCACATGATTACATTTGATATGAATGCGTGTGTGTGTTGATGTAGATGCAGACAGTAGTACTGTAGTGGTGGCTGGGGTTAAGGCTCTTATATGGAGGATAATCCAGGATAGCCAGGGGGTCTTAACTCACCCCTTCAACACACAGAGTGTCACTATGTGTGTGCGAGTGTGAGTGCGTGTGTGCGTGTGTGTGCAGAGGTGTGAGAGGGAGTCTGTCTCTCTTTATCTCTCTGTGACTCTCTCTGTGAAGTTGTAGTCAGCGATTCTGGAGAACACTTTCCCAAAATCTTGTGTTAACACACAGCCTGCGCACTGTAAACTGGTATGTGAACAAAGGGTATGTAAACAAAGGGGCCCACCGTTGCTAGCAACATTTACAGAGCCTAGGCTGTGTATTGTCACTGTTTTTCTACACAGTACAGAGAGAGGTAGCGGAGATATTCACTGATTTTGACAACAAGCCTTCTCAAGAATCGCTGACTCCACCTTTAATGATCCCAGGTCAGATGAAGAAAAAAATGGAAGAACGCTGCAAACGAAAGAAAGCATTGAAATGAAAGTTAAGGAAGAAGGTTGATAGAAATAAATAAATAAAGGAAAGAGATATGGAAGAAGGAAAATGAAAGAGGACAAAGGTGGTTTAATCAAAAGGGAATGAACGAAGAAGGGAGTCAAGAAAGGAGGTCTGGAAGGAATGTACAGTCAAACAAAGCAAGCAGAGGAAGAGGTGTCGACAGGAAGAGAAAGAATAAGTAGAAAGGAGAATACAGATAAGCAAACAAGGAAGAAAGAAAGAAGGGGGTAAGGGAGGAGGTACAACAGCTGCCTGTCAAAAAGATGATTTTTACTGACGTAAACAGGAAGTAAAAAGGAAAAAACAGACAATAAAAGGGAAAAGATAGATGGAAACTCCCTCTCTGAATCTGTTTAGCTGTGTGTGTGTGTGTGTGTGTGTGTGTGTGTGTGTGTGTGTGTGTGTGTGTGTGTGTGTGTGTGTGTGTGTGTGTGTGTGCGTAAATGCATGTATGTGTGTGATTTGACAGATCTGGCGGGGGTGTTATCAGGCGAGGTAAATCGGCCTAAACCTGGTGCTAATGTCTTGGTGGGGGTGTGGGACAGATTAATAAGGAGCCGCTCCAAAAGGCTTTAGCTGGCCCAGCTAAGATTCTTAACCCGCCTAACCTCCCCTGGCGCCACCGGCAATCCAAAATGTCCCTGAATGTCCAACACAAAAAACTCTCACATGAGTTTCATTTTCCACTGCTTCATCAATCCGAGCTTCTGGGTTTGGATTTCCAAAATGAAATGAAACACAGATAATTAGGAGTTTGCCACGTAATTATCAGGAGTGTGTGAACAATTTGGGGGGGGGGGGGGGGGGGGACATGACTTACTAGAGAACATTTGTCACAAATAAATGTCATTTTGTATATAGATGACTTGGTGCTTAAAAAAAAATTGTTAATTGTTTTTTTTTGTTGATTTAGGGTCAAATTGGGTGAATGTAAATGATTTCTTGGAAACTGCCTCAAATTGAACAAATGAAGCCATGCACCATGTTATCTTGGCCATATCCTTTTGGTAAAAATATTATTTAAATTTAAATTATTGAAGTTTTTTCGAGTAGTTCATTTCACTCATTGGAATGCTGTCTCTAGAGCATGTTGGGCTTTGATTGGTCTGAGAAGTAGTTTAGTTGGGGCATTTTGAAGTTTTACTTGCAAATTTACAATTCCGGAAAACTTAATAGTACTGTTTGAACCAAGACCAGAATGTTATTTTGGAAAATTAGACCAAAATACCATTAGGAAGATTTAAAATGGGATGGTCATCCCCACTTGTATGCTGATGATACAGCTATATTCATACCTAACATACTGCACTGTATCCTAAACCCATGGTTGTTCCGTGTGAAAACAATTTATGTGCACAAATGCAGTTATTACTCTTTAGTCTTTTAAATCCTATTTTGTCCCACCATGTGCTGATTTCACTGTGAGATTCATTAAAGTTTCATCTCATCCCATTTTATGTTTTAGTACCTGTCATGGGATCATTGTAATTTGGTTGGTGTCCTGTGTATTGTGGTGGCGGGGACAGGGCCCTGAACTAATCTGTGCTGGGTTGGGGGGATTGAGACACAAATCTGGATCATTACTGATTCACAACAACAGCTCGCTGTCCTGGCCCTCTCTGCTAAGGAGTGATAATCTTTGCTTTTGGCTGCGTGCGGATGGGGTTTTGCCCCTAGCCTGCACAGGGGCTTCACAAATGCAGCTCCGGAAAAAATTAAGAGACCACTTTTAAATGTTCACTGTCTTTTGTTTTACTCTTTAGAGGCATATGTTTGAGTAAAATGGACATTTTGATTTTATAATATAAACTACTGACAACATTTCTACCAAATTCCAATATTTTTTTTTCAATAAGTAATGTAGAGAGGAAAAATCCAGACTGGCCTCTTAATTTTTTCCGGGGCTGTAAATGCTTCATGCTACTCTTTTTTTTTCACCGTGTTCTTTTCCGCTGCGGACCACAGCTTTTTGTTTCCACTCCCTTCTATTTTGATTGTGATTCATGACATCAGCCCTATTGGAGCTGCTTTAAGGATGCATGCTCTCTTTATGTTGGTGATATAGTACTGCTTGATGTGGCTTATGTGTTTTGGTTGCCCCCCTAATGAGAGATCAAAGCATTGAAGTCCTGACCCTGAAAGGAGGTGCTGGGAGAGGAGCTTTAAATCTCTGGGCTCCTCAATAAACTCCCCTCCCTTGCTCCCACTCCCTCCTCTCTGATATACAAATACACACAGACCAACACATAGATAGACTTTGGAAACTTCCAAATTATCAGTATCTCTGGTCAGTGTGTGTGTGTGTGTGATAGTGGTTATTCCACTGCAAATGAGTGAAATATTATGTGCCTACTTTTTTGGACAACTACAGGTTTGAAGGGAGGTTTAAAAGCTTTCATAGTGAAAATGTGTGGAAGGTGATGCCAAGTCTATCATCAGTTGTTAGTTTGACTGTCCAAAGGAACAAGAACAGTGCTGATTCAGAACTTGGGCTGATAGCATACAGCTGCCTTACAGTTCTATTTAGATTTATAAAGTTGTACGAATGCATTATGGTTCAAGGGCATAAACATTGATTATCATTGGGTATATATATTTTTTAAGTTTTTCACAAAGCTCAACAGCCTGGTGTTAGGCACCTTGGCGAGCCTGTTAGCCTTGGTGCTGTTTAGGAGATCCAAAGTGAAATGGTAAATGGACTTGACTTATATAGCGCATTTTAGCCGATTTTCTCAGCCCCAAAACGCTTTACATTTCTCACCACATTCACCCATTCAAACATCAATGGCAGTAGCTGCCATGCAAGGGGCCCTCTGAACCATTTGGGGTTCAGTGTCTTGTCACGGAACACTTCGACATGTGGCGGGTAGGAGGGGGATCGAACCTCCGACCCTGCACTTAAGAGGACGACCTCCCTACCCACTTCGCCGCTGCCAGCCTTAAATAGAAAGGCAACTAATGAAAATTCACAAGACATCTTCATTTTCCTAACCTTGACTGTAGGGATGGGAATCGAGAACGTGCCTAGTGAACCAATTCCTTGGAATCGTTAACATGCCTGCTTAACGATGCCGCTTATCGGTTCCGCTCATTGGAAATGCGTCATGACTTCAGACACGCGCTGCTTTGTTTTGGTTCAGAACGCAGCAAACATGGCATCTAGGCAGAAGTGCTTTAAATGTTGGTTGTAATTCAAGCGAAAAGGCAACAATACGGCCACTTGCAACAATTGTAAAGTTTCCATTTTGTCAAACTACACGCGCACAAGGACGAGCAAGGACGCAGTCTGCGCAAGCTGCGATCCTGACAGTTAAACGTTTAAACGTCCGCTGCCTTACTAGTCGGCACCAGAATTGCCCATTACTTGGATTTGAACATAACATGTATGAATTAACGTGTGTGTAGGCCTAGGTGTGGGCAAGTGAAAGGGGGAGATACATAAGAAGGCGAGAGCAGCATAAAGCAAAGCAAAAATGATTTCTCGACCGCTGCCTTAAGGCCCGCTGTTTACTCTCGTTCGTCAGCTGTTATCATGCTGCCTTTAAGCTCGGCGTTGGGACGAACCCAAAACAACAAACAGCGGGACTCGGCGGTCCGGTGATAAGGAAACGTTTAACAAGACACTTTATAAAGACACACTTAAAATAACGCTCTCTGCCCATACAAAAAGCTCTGCCTTGGATTACTTGATGCAGCGATCGATGTATAAACCCATCCGCTACCTGTGTCTGATGACGGGCCATTATATATTAATAATATACACCGCGCTGCACATAACAACAGCGTGTACATTGTAAAGCTGAGATGGAGCGGTGACTCCTTGTCTCTGGCGTGGTGAAGAATAAGCAAAGCGATACATTCTCTTTTAGCCTTTATGGCGTATGTATTCTCTTCTTGAATAGCCTACATGACTGACTAGTCTGCAATCAGTTCAACAACAACGTGCAACGTAAAGAAAGGGTTCCTTCACTTGAACGTAGTGACATCATCACGTTGCCCTTTCAGAGTAAAGGCGCAATCATATAATAACACTTAACATATAATAAAGATCTCGTATCTTTCCTGAGAGGGCAAACATGATGATTTTTCTGCGTAAAAATGGTTAATTTGCCAAAGTTGATAGTTGGTCTTATATCTTTTGAAAATACTTATTTTCTGTCAGTTGAATTTAGTTTCAAGTGCAAATGAGCACTGTTAATATTCCAAAAGGCACAAGCTCTTCCTTGACTGTTTTCAGTCTGTGTTTTTAGTTTGTAGTTTGTACTGGCATTTGGGCGTAAAAGCCAAACATTAATTTTTTTTGTCTGGACCAATTAATGTGAAAATTGACAATTTCCTAATCCTAAAGTAGCTTACTCTTGATAATCTTTTAAGGCACACACTAGACACACTTCTGATCAGATATTAAAGAGAGTTAATACAAATAAACTAATTTGTACTACTAATTCTCTCACCCAATGAGAATCGATAAGAAAATCGGATCGATGAGCGGAATCGGAATCGTGAAATTCTTATCAATTCCCATCCCTACTTGACTGTGACAGTGGATCATTGGTTTAGCAGTGTGTTCTATGGCCATGTGGCAAAGAGACATGTAGCCTTCACATAGTAGCATCCCCACAGGACGCATATGGATGAGAACACCAGCACTTAGACAGCAGACACAGACAGTGTATTGTGAAGGGAACGTCAAACCACTGACAACACAGCGTGTAAACACACATAGGACTATTCATGGCATAATCACACACCTACATGTGCATACGAGGACACACACACACACACACACACACACACACACACACACACACACACACACACACACACACACACACATTAATGTATCAGCTCACACACACACACACACACACACACACACACACACACACACACACACACACACACACACACACACACACACACACACACACACACCTTTGATATGCAGACGCATCAACTGGGTGCAGGCCCTTGGCCCGGGGAAGTGTAATATTTCAGTAATGTGATGGAGTTTGATCCACGGTGTCCAGTGTCCCATAGAGCTGCTGTTTTATTAGCACAAAGAGCACTCAGGGGCTCTCCAGTTCTCTCTCTCTCTCACACACACACACACACACACACACACCCTTGACTGTACAGTCCAATTACCACATTGTGCTCTATAGAGTACACATGCACAGAGAGGTTCAACTGTAAAATACAAATGGAGATCACCATCAAGCATAGATTCCTCTATCTATCTATCTATCTATCTATCTATCTATCTATCTATCTATCTATCTATCTATCTATCTATCTATCTATCTATCTATCTATCTATCTATCTATCTATCTATCTATCTATCTATCTATCTATCTATCTATCTATTGAAGGCCACATCCTGCTAGATGATGATACTTCATCAAACTTCCTCCTTCCGTATGACCAAAATACTTTTCTTCTTGAGTGTACATAGATCAAAATCACAGACTCAAAGTGTAAACATAATGTTTTTCTTTGCATTTAATTCTGTTTTGAATGAGTTATTGTATTAAGTTGTTGTCTGATCTATCATCTTCTAATGTCTTAGTAAGGTAACTTCTAACCTGAACATACTTAAAGAAGTCTTTTCTTCTATCTTATATTAAGAAACATGTCAAAGCAGGTCACTGTTTGCTTTGCATATAGGTGAGAGAATGTCACTAAGCCTTTAACCAAAAAATACTTCTTCAAGGAAAAGTAAGGACACTGACATTGGCACAAAACATATTCTATAAGCTGGTCCTATGTTCTGTAAAGTCTTCAACAGTGTACGCCCTTGAACTTTTCTATTGTAAACCATCGGTGTGTGAGCTATGTGCATCATCAACTCTCATTAACCTTCTTCTGCCTTAGCCCAAATGCTAGTGCAACACACACACACACAGTAATGTCGTCTGACTGTCAGGAATCCTTTTAAATCTAAGGCTCTAATCAGCCAGCTAACTGACTCCTGGCAAAGTCAAAGGTTCAGAAAGGATGTTGGTGATGTGATGCCAACCAATCATAGCCACTTTAACATTTCTCTTTTGACAACGAAAAAGGGTCTCAGTTTATTGAGTAAGTGACCCTCAGTCTAACCCAAATACGCTCTTTGCTATTACATGAATGGACAACTTAGATGTTCCTGTGTTCATGTTGTTCTGCTTTAGATATACGTAAAACACATAAACATACTCTCTGAACCAATGCATCTGTTTTCTCTTACATATCGTATTGGTCTTTCAAAAAACCTTAATATCATTAAGTCAAAGTCAAAATTATTTCTATAGCTCATTTAAAAACAACATCAGTTGACCAAAGTGCTGTACAATATACAATACAAAATAACATATAAGATAGATGAAAAAAAAAGTTAGGAGTGTCAAAGTCTCAACTTGTGTTAAAGGCCAATGCAACAAAAGTGAGTCTTCAGCAACGTATTAAACTGTTCAACTTTACAGGGATCCAGGTTCTATTCATTCATACACAGTCATACTGGTGGTGGTAAACTACGGACTACGGTAGTAGCCACAGCTGCCCTGGGACAGACTGAGGGAAGCGTGGCTATCAAAGGTGAGAGGTACAGTATATACTGTCATTTGGCTCCAGAGTGTACTAGAACAGCAGAACCTGCCTTAAATATGCCATGGAAACAGCTGCCTGGGCTGGGTAATAGTGCAGTTTGTATAGAGAACATGGTTGTTTTGGAGGCTTTTCCACCCAAACAGAGATCAACTCCAGGGAGGAACACACTATACACTCCCTTCTAAATATTCCTTGGGCTAATTGCTTATGATAGTCAAACTGCATTGATTATGTGGAGACTGTCCATATGGGCTAAAAGCACTGATACTGGATCTACCTCTGCTTCTGAAGGGGGGGGGGGGCTAGTTAAGTCACTAGCATTCCCCTGGCTACATCCAGAAACGGGTCAATGTGAAACTTGAACAACTTCATCTGAGTATATATGTATCCCCCCCCCCATATTTTTCCAATATTGATAGGAAGCCACCAGGCTCTTTCATAGCAAACACTATCAGGGGAGCATCGCTAGCAGTACTATCGACAGAGAGAAGGAAGGCTCCGGATAATGCCTAGACCGTGACTACTGCAGAGTGGATCATATTAACACATCTTATTGATGTGGTTTTTTCCAAACAGATATCATATTCATACACGCGGGCATGATGTGTGGACAAGGTCCATATGAACTGCTGATGTAGCTCAGTTCCATCTTGTGATCACATAATAGACTAATGGCATTATGAAATCATCGCATTATGTGAATCATCCTCATAAGACTTGCATTTGCTTTTCACTGACACCCACACAGAGGGGCAGTCCAATTGGTAGTTGGCTTTCCTGCATGGGAAGCAAGACACATTTGGAAGGGAATCGTCTTCAACTGCTTACCTTTTTCTACACTTTCACAATCCAAGCCCAAGAGCAATGTCTACACTTTCAAGCGTTATGCTTGGAAGATTTTTGGTTTGGATGTATGGTCTGTGTGAAGTGATTCAAGAGCCACAGCCTTTTCATCTTGTGATCATGTGTACAACATGACATGAATGGATCATATGAGTCATCATAAGACTTTGCATTTGCATTCTAGACACACATGGTAAAAACTCAAATCAAAAGCCTGGATGTGCAGATATATAAGAAAGACGCTGTATTCTTGTCATGAAGGAAAAACAACTTTTTCTGTAGATGAGTTGTTTGTCTCATTCGCTGCTGTTAAGATGTCCTTATGCTGCTGCTTCTGACTGCAAGTTAAATAGTGTTTCCACTACTGTGATATATGTAAAGTATATTGTGAATAAAATGAAATTGTGTGCAGGTTGGAAAAACTTTTTTCTGATGATCAATGGTAGCAATACATACTAGCCCGCTGTTTATTTTAACTAACCAAAACTGCTAAACAAATCTCTTCTTTGGAAAGCTATACAGCAAAGTGTCCAGAAAAGTCAGAATTAACACAAACAACTTAATAATTTCGATCATATAAATGCGTTAACAAAAAATAAAATCATAGTAAATTAATAATTAGGCTCATGAGCACAATAAACACATATTGGGTGAAATTGGAAACATTTAAACTTTTGGCTGGGAGAAAGAATAGTGTTATGTTGTCTTCCATAAAGGACTATGGAAGTCTGTGGTCCTGGTCGTAGTCAGCTTCAAAATAATATGGGAACGCACAACCCTTTGAAAGAGATAGGCGGACTCCGTTCAGATTTAAACTACTAGAATAGAAAAAATCGGTAGCCACAGCCGTTAAAACATTAGCCGCTAATAGCTCGGAAAATGGTTATTTTATACGATGACATTTTGTAGGCTAAGGATTATAAAATGAAGCCAATATCAATATTAGCATTTATGTGTCACTTATGTGGCATTTATAATGTTTTTTTTGTTGCTCGGGAGCAGTGTGACTTGTTTGGGAAATAACCTCAGTAGCATCACGTTGTAGAAAAAAAAAACCTAGTGATGACATGAGCCATGAACTGGCAGCGATACACCCTGACAGCAGACACAGCGCCCTCCGTAACCCTTACCCAAACACCCCCGCCCCACCCCCCCACGCTCCCTGATGGATTAGCCCGTGTCCATGGGGGTCACACGGGGAAGGGATTCAAAGGAGAGTGTGAGGACAGGGGAGTGTCTGGCCCATCTCACCTCTGCTGGCCTTTGAGGTGGACTGTGATAGGATTGGGTCTATCTGGGGGAAGATAATGAATGAGGGTGTATTAGTGTGTGTGTGTGTGTGTGTGTGTGTGTGTGTGTGTGTGTGTGTGTGTGTGTGTGTGTGTGTGTGTGACAGAGAGAGAGAGGGAGAGTGCGTGCTGACAGTGCTAGGGGAACATGTGTTATGAATCTATCAGGCTGGGCGCCCGGGCACGTCATGGTGTGGACAGGGGTCTGGTTCCAAGCGCTTTTCGGACTGCTGGAGTGACCGGCATGCGTGGCAGCTACCTGACCTCCCTCCCTCCCTCCCACAACACACACACACACACACACACACACACACACACACACACACACACACACACACACACACACACACACACACACACACACACACACACACACACACACACACACACACACACACACACACACACACACACACACACACACACACACCCACACAGATCGACCAGCGCTCGACACTTTAGACTGATTGGGCTAGCAACTGCAACAGCTGGCTGGGGATTAAGGCATGGCCAGCTTCAGCGTGTATGTATTTCTGTGTGTGTGTGTGTGTGTGTGTGTGTTGTTATGAAGGGACTGGCCGGTCCCTCTGGCACCTGTCGCCCTAAACCCAATCCCTGCACTCCTAAGCTGGGTGGGATGAGCAGAATCGCTCCCTCCTCTGGGACCCTGGATACTCTTGCCCCGTTGAAGAGTTCAGCAGGGCAGCACGGTATGTTGGCGACCATCGGGGTGCAACTATATTGGGGGGACTGCTTCCAAGCAGATGTGGGGATATACCTCCATCCCCCAAAACACAACCCACTGAATTTGACTAAATCTTGTCTGTTTGCGTCTGTATATTTCTCCTTTACAACCATCTTTAACGGCCATTATTTCAATATTAACTAAACTTTGAATGATCATTCTGTGCACTATTCTGCAGGTGTGAAGAAGGATTTATGTTATTTATTGTCTGATTTATGACACATTTTCTTTTTAAAAACATGCTGAAAATAAATGTTTCTAAAACTGTACATAGTGTTTTTGTAATTAATACATTGAAAATAAATCTGTATGATACAGGAAAAACTTTGGACTCTAATATGTTGATAAAATGAAATAAAGATTTTTTTTATCACTGGCTTTATCCAACAACTAGATTTTTGCATATTTAAGAGATGCAAATGTACACATTGTTAGTTAGATTAGTTTGCCAAATTTCAACCGGCTAAATGTCATGATCTATAAGTCAAAATGTTTCCCATATTCCCCTGCAGTGTCTCATCTTAATGGGACGGAAACGGTCTTACAATTTTCCGGCCTAATCTGCACACCAGCGTGAACACATACTGAAATGCTGGCAAGGGAGCATGAACGCACGCACGCACGCACGCACGCACACACACACACACGCATCTTGGTTCTGGTGAGAGAGGGCAGTAATCAGCTCTCAGCACCCTGCCTTCCACTGCTTTGACTGCTCTATTCCCTGCACACACACACACACACACACACACACACACACACACACACACACACACACACACACACACACACACACACACACACACACACACACACACACACACACACACACACACACACACACACACAGTACTTCATGTGCTTTCTATAGACTGAGCTCCTGCATGCTAAAACCACACTGTGACTGGCAGCGCTCTTTGAATAGTTGATACACTCAACAGAGCTGGATATATCACACAAGAGAAGACCATGATATCATAGCATTCCATGTTTTTTTTTTAAATAGTTCACCACCTATCTAAACAATTTATTAAAAAATAAAAGGACGTGTACACTTTGAAACATTTTATTATTTTGACAGTACTTCATTATTGCTAATTTAGGAAGAAAAAGGCCCCTGGGTGGACAGATTCATTTTCATAATTGCTTGTATACTGCATATTATAAAAGGTTCATTTACATTAGATCTCACAAGGGAATAGGCATACACAGTGCTGCACTGCTTTCTAATGGGGTGGTAGGATGGCTAGAGGAAAGGTGGCCGACCAGTAACCATGAGGTCTCTGGTTGGATCCCCAGCACCGGACAGGAGGGTGTTAGTAGTAAAACTAGTAGAGGCTGGTATTACGTCTATGTTACCCTCTCCGAAGTGTAACTTGAGAGGGGATATGCGAAAAGACAAATTTCAATGCAAACAATAACATTGACTAATAAAGTAACTTAACTTAACTTAATTGGTCAACACCTCAAATACATGATGTCCTTAAGAGTTGTGTTGCCTTCAATAGCTGATGGAAAACCCCTGCTCTGTCCCCATTGCCATGAGTATACGACAAAGTCCTGTCTTTCTATCTATACAAATTGGTTTTATGTTGCCCTATAACTAAAGTACATCTCTATTATTTAAGCTTAACCAGAAGTTGTATGTTTGGGAACCACAAGTGCATAGATCAAAGAGCTCCTTTGAACTCTGTGCTACAAGTAACGTACAT
>NC_137232.1:3800000-3887500 GCF_949987685.1 Ammodytes marinus
TTTACATATTAAAAAATGCCAACAGAACATCCAAAATACAGCGTTTTTACCATAGACTGTATACAAGAGGTTTTTACTCAATTACATCTTTATTCCAAGATCTTCCAGGCAAACAACAATCTATTAAGACAAGGCAACTTCTTAAAATAAAATAATAATAAAATGCGGCGCTGGTTAAAGCCCGAGGCTATGATCGAGCCAACAAGGAGCCAATGCTACAATACCTTTAAAGTTTTAACACATATGCGCCTCCTAAGATGCTGCCAAAGACTGCATAAGGGCACGGCACGTTTCTCTGAGTGATAAAGGACCTAAAGTTACTTCATCTAATCATCATCTAAAATGTGCAAATTAGTTCCCTGATGAAGGCGAAGTAGGAAAGCATAGACGCTAAAGTTAGCCGCTAATGCTAGAGGCGCTAACGTCACACAGGGTCGGATGTAGGCTTCAATGTACAAGTGGTACATAATTCGGTGTTGT
Source organism: Ammodytes marinus (assembly GCF_949987685.1). Lineage (NCBI taxonomy): Eukaryota > Metazoa > Chordata > Actinopteri > Uranoscopiformes > Ammodytidae > Ammodytes > Ammodytes marinus. The sequence continues at coordinate 3,800,481 of NC_137232.1, forward strand.
ACTTATACAAGGTTTCGCAATGCTTAATGAACTTAGTTATTTTCGGTTCTAAAGCTGTCCGGTCCGATGCCAAACTTCTCCTTAACTTCTTCCTGTTTATGTTTTGACATTACGGCAGCTCGCAGGCTGCTGCCTGAGCCTGTTCTGTTGTCTCCTACTACTAGTTAAGTATCTCCCCCTGCTGGTAGGATGTTTAATTGCTGCCCATACAGTCTTTGGTGCTGCCACATAGTGAAACTCATCGCTGTGCTGCCGGACTCACACTGCGCAACACAACGGCTATATGATCGATAACAATGTCACGTGATCGACAATATTCTTAACGAGCAATGATCGATTAATCGATTAATTATGCCCATCCCTAATTCTCACTGTGCTGAACTAAGTTGTTACAATACTGTGATCCTTGTTAAGAGACTATGGGGTTCAAACCACTTCAAAATGACAAGGCTTTGTATTAGAAGCAGCATGAAGAGCCAACAGGAGTGGATCAGAAAAACAAACTGGCTTAATATTCATAAAACAAGACCCAATAGAGGGAAAAAGAAAGTAACAAATAAAAAAACATGCTTGTAAATATTGTATTACTCAACAGAAAACAGATAACATTTACTGATGCCACTGCCATTCAGACTGACTAAATAAAAAAGTTAACACTGCTTGGCTACTACTAACAGTTTCAATATGTTCTGTCCAAGAAGCATTTGACTTATGCTGGGCTTACACTAAAGGACTTTTAAAAGACTTTGAAAAGACTGAAAAGACAGGGGGTCTCATATGTAGCAAGACTACAACTAGATTTCTTTTGAAATTAATATCATTTCCAATCCTGCTACCGGGGATTAAAAGTGATTTCAGTCAAATAAAAAGTTTGTTTAGCAGGTAAAATGGACTGGGTGTATGAACAACTATATGCACTCATCACGTAGGCTATGTCATGCATGATCACGTTAAACACTGCAAACGCCATTGTGATTAAATTTAATTAAAAAAAAGTTAATTCAATATTCCAAGCGGGGGACATCCTGTAGTTATTTGACCAACTGTATTTGCTGGTCTCGTCCCCAAATAACTCTCACTCCTAACCCTGTATTTGAGGGTAAAGTGTTAAGGTTGCGCGTGATAGCCTGGTTCTCCAGCCGAGGCTGCTACCTTAAAGTGTCCGAAAAAAGTGCTCACAGCCGGACACAGGTCGCGGCTAATGCCGCTCCTCCTGCGTCGTGTTTGGTGCTGGAGAGAGTGTGACAGTGTTCACGTCATTTCGCTTGAACCAACCCCTTAAGACTAACGATAATATCAAACCTGTTTGATAATGTCGGAACGTCAAGGCGGGAAGAAGACTGGCTGAAATCGGGTCAGAAGACCACCATACACCAAACGTCTGAGATAACGGGCGCGCGCCACAACTCCAGCAAGACTCCCGTGATTTCAGTCCGACTGTCAAATCGCGTGAAAAATCGTGTAGTGTAAGCCCAGCTTTAGAGGCATAGAACAAAATATCTGATGAACTATTACAGAAGAATTTAGGACTTAAACTGAAATGGTATGAATGGATGGCCCTCTGATATGTTTCATCTTTAGGGGGTCCATCAACGTCAGATAAAACTATCCAAGACTGAGTGTAGCACTTGAAGCAGTTTAGCATAATTTTGATGAAAGAACACTCTTTGATGTCCATTTCCTCAGATTGGTTTATTTGAAATATTTTAGAGGCCTGATTTGGTAAAAGAATATCACACGTCTCTACATTAGAGAAAGACACAAGGTTTTCTAAAGCAGTAACACATTCTTTTTTTTTCTTTTTTTTCTATCTTCCTTATCATCTCTCTACCCCCTTTATGGAGCAATCCCCTGTGTAAAGCAAAGCCCCATGTGGTACAACCCCTGTGCTATGTGAAAAGTCAGAGATCACCATCATTGCTCATAAAAGGTTCTTCCTCAGAGAACCATAAATGTCCATACACATTTTTTAGCAATGAATTCAATGGTTTTTGCTATATTTCAGTGTGGACAAAATGTATTTTACCCACCGACCAACACTGACCCTCCCTGAAGTCCTACCTCTGTTTTGGCTTGAACATGTAACAGAATGATGAGCTAGTGTGGCTAAGAGCAAAAACACAAGAACACATACAGACATAGCAGGGGACCTCCAACATGTGTGCTCGTGTAAAACAAACACACACTGACTTCAAGCATCCATTGGTGCACCTACTAACACACACACACACACACACGCACGCGCACGCACACGCACACACACACACACACACACACACACACACACACACACACACACACACACACACACACACACACACACACACAAGAAGCAAAAAACCAGAGTGATGAGAAACTCCAGTAGCAGCCTCGGCAGCACTGGTGTCAGCACTGAGCAAACAGAGGCCAGTTGTTGACGCGGCAGATATATGAGTGTTATTCTTCCTTCGGTGTGTGTGTGTGTGTGTGTGTGTGTGTGTGTATGTATGTATTCCTGCTGGGACTCCCCTTGGCTAAACCAAGCCTCCTACACCTTCACTTCCTCGGAACCCCATCCATCTCTCTCTCTCTCTCCCCCCCTCCCTCTCTCTCTCACTCACTCCCTCTCCCTCCCTCTCTCTCTCCCCCTCTTTCCCTCTCTCTCTCTCTCTCCCTCTCTCTCTCTCTCTCTCTCTCCCCCTCTTTCCCTCTCTCTCTCTCTCTCCCTCTTTCCCTCTCTCTCTCTCTCTCTCTCTCTCTCTCTCTCTCTCTCTCTGTGTGTGGAAGGATTGATGAGCAGCCTGACTGCCCCTCCATCCTCCCTGACTTTCTCACGGAGCAGACGGGGGGGAAAAGTCTGAAGAACCAGGAAAGCCGAAATATGTGGACCATCACTCATCCCTCTTCACCTTGGGAGTGTGAAAAAAAGCCCCCCGAAATATACTGGCAGTGAAAAATAGAGCAATAAAGCTACGTACAGGCCGGACAGACACGCAACCCTGCTGCTGATGTTGTGAGAAGTTATGTAGAAATGACATCACTGAGCAAGGATTCAAATAGCAGGTGACTAGGTGGCTATGACACATGAGTTAGACCAAAGCTGCTACATAAGACACATCCATAGTACTTTTGGAAATATTGACTATATATGGCCAATACACAATATTGGATGCATGGATGGACAGATGAATGGATCCATATATGGAAGATAAAAACTCATTTGAGGTGTATTTTCGTACTATTAATGTGCTTCTGACGCAGGGTCTTAGGGCAGATCACAACACAGTAAGGGTTCATTCTACAATGTGAGCCAATGAGTTATGGAGAGAAGGCTTTAAATTATATTGGACAGTTAGTGGTCCAGTGACAAGACCGATGGCTAATGTGTGCTAGTTTTTATTGGTCGCAGCTCTTTTATGCACACCCGTGCAGCAAGGGGGTCCCCTAATAAAGATACAATTAAGCTGTGACCTCTTGACCTCTGCATTTTCACAGGCATTTCATTGAGATCCTTGCTGTCATTCCATTTTCATTTGGAACTGTTGTCAAATAAAAGTAGAAAAAAAAGCTGGAAAACTGTCAGCAAGAATGTTGGGCGAACAATCACAAATGTTTCCTCAAAAAAGACACCACTGTTGAATGTCATGTCTTTGTGTTTTGACCAGCACAACAAACATATATATCAAAAAATCATTTATTTCCCCTGGAGATAAAGCTAAAAGTATCAGCATGGTGAGACTGCCGCAATGAGTAAGTGTTTTATGATTTGGGTGTAATGGCCCTTTAAAGTGACTGCGCTACATTGGTTGACTGCTAGTGATATATTGGTAAGAGAGTTGACCAATAGAGAAAGCAAAGCCACTGACCTGTTAGGATCCATAGGATGACAGCACGGACAACATGGAGGAGACAAAGAGAGAACACAATGGTTAGCAAATAGTCCACCAAACAAACTTTCGCCATGCAGGACACATACACACACACACACACACACACACACACACACACACACAAATATATTGCACAAATCATAGCCTAATTAGTCCAACACTCCAGGTGGTGACAGTTTCACTCTGTGGGGAGCCACTGCGTGTGTGTGTGTGTGTGTGTGTGTGTCAAGTGTCAAGTGTCAAAGACCTCCTTAGCACCTCATCACCTTTGACCTCATGGGGGCTTTCACGCTGTGCATAACATTAACATTGTGTCGTAGGAACACACACACACACACACACACAGACACACACACACACACACACACACACACACAAACACACACACACAGACACACACACACACACACACACACACACACAGACACACACACACACACACACACACACACACACACACACACACACACACACACACACACACACACACACACACACACACACACACACACACACACACCATACGAGGACTAAGTTTACAAGTGTAGTAGATTGACTTTTACAAGTTGTTGTCACTTGGTCAGTTGTACTTTGCAGTCAGCTGTCACGCCGCTTGTATTATATGGATCCAACTTTAACAGTGAGTAAAGCTTGTAGGGTTAGGGTTTTACCAAACAGAGCAGTGCATTTGGAAGTTAGTACATTTTAAACTTCACATAGGCTAGGCAGTCTCAAGTAGGAATATGTAAAATCTTGTGCTATGTTAGCAGCTAACATTTTATGGCAGCAATATAAAGTCACTCTTACTACAAGTGTTGTTGCACCTACCTTCCCTGTGGAGGGAACATATGCGTACACATGCTGTCAATTAAGATGCATAGCCACTGGCTATATGTAACACATCTACTGAAGCAAAGTTAAACATGTGTACAAAACTACAGTGTTGTTTTAATCCTGTAAGTTAGGCATTTGGTCATGTGGTATAGGCCCTTATGTTTGATTTGATTAGTTGATACTCAAACTCATTTTAAGTAGTCACTCCTATTAAGTTATTCAGACTAGATGTGAAATGTCTACACATGTAGCAACTATATACACTTACAAAACAAAAACTCTCCCAGCACACTCTGCAGTATAGTTCAGCCTCATTCCTGTGCTTTTAAAAGGTGTGTTCTAGAGGTGTCAATTTTACTAGCTTTAGAAAAGGCATGAGCGTGAACGAATTAGAAAAAAATAAAAAAATAACTCATAGGTCTCAATTGTGCCAGTGCAAATTTGCAAAGAAGGAAACATGTCTTCCACTGGGGTGAGAGTTTCCCTTCTCGGAGCAGCCAGACCACCTAGCACTGGGAAGCCTGGTGACAAGAGCTTTGATTATTATGCCTCACTCCCTGCCAGGGCTAAATTTAAGTGTTCCCATAAAGTCCAGAAGAAATAAGACTTTGGGAATGGCCTGGGCCTGGGTGCCTGTGTGAGAGAGGGGAGAACTCTGACTGAGCGAGCGTGTGTGTGTGTGTGTGTGTGTGTGTGAGAGAGTGTGTTTAGGGTCTCTTCTGGTCAACGTTGTCGCACAGTCCCAGGGATAATAATAGGATGTGCTACAACTAACTGAGACTGAAGTCCGGACTTCCCACGTCTCCCACTCACTGGTGGCACTTGTGTTATTCTCTAAACACCCCCCCTCGAGCGACTTAGACCATAGTGCTCACATCTCTGGCTTCATCTGTCCCATTCAACGCCTCCCTCGAGCATAAAAAGAAAGAGACCGTAAGAACAAATCTGCAAGACACCTCGGGGCAACCCCACATCTCCCAAGGAAAATGTGGATTCCTTGTTTAGCTTCTGATTATAAATAAACTTTTGGGAAGACGCCGATCAATACTCTCCCGGCGGCGAGAGAGAGACACATGGGGGGGAGGGGGGAGGGGGGAGGGGGGAGAGGGGGGTTGTTGTGGTGGAGGACAAGAGCAGGCGGAAGGAATGGGAAAAAAAAGCGTGAGAAATTTGACGACATTAAAACATGTGTATGTGTGTGTGTGTGACAGCTTGCTCGGAGTCATTCCCATGGCCTCAGTACAGTAGCCCCCGACGCTGCTAACCGTCCCGCTCTGATGTTCTAACAGTGACAAAATGGCTGACACACATACAGGAGCCGTGTATGCTATATAAAGGCCTTCTGAGGACGGGGAGCACAGAGAGGTCATTTTTCTTTTGCCCTGTGCTTTGCTTGGCTCCCACCTCCTCTTTCAAAAAAAAGATCTGCTTATGGTTTCTGTCAGAGATGCACGTCCATTTTTCACCCCATTAACAACTATCATTACCAGGCCCAACTGGAGGCTATAATTGGGGCCAGCTATGGAAAAAGAGTTGTCAAAACACAATTAAATTCCAAACTATGGTGAGAGAGAGCGAGAGAACAGAGAGAAAGGCGCTGGACGGGCCTATAACATCACATTGGCCTCCGGCTGTCTTTGCCCAAAAATAGGAAAGGAAAACATGAAAACCATTATTTTACATTGGACGCTCTTGGACGGGGGATTATATAGACGGTAAGATCTGTGCGGCCCCAAACGATAGGGCTACTGGAAACATAACAAAGAATCACTCTCGGTGTCAGCTATGAAGAATGGACACATTAAAAGCCCTATCCAAAGGATCAAAAGCCAAGATATTGTGAGAGCCTTGATTTAGGAAAACTTCAAATACAGCCATGACCACGTAGCGGCTACAAAGACAAATGATTATAGCAGAGTAAATATATCCCATGATGAATATACTGCTTATTCCATGTGTCAGGAGCTAGCATGAGAGCTAGCATGAGAGCTAGCATGAGCTGCTTGTTAAGAGCTCCATCAAAGCTTTCATTATTGAAAAAAAGAGTTTGACATATTGGACCAGCAGCACCAGCTCATTTAACTTGGGATGAGTCGCTGTTTAGTTTAGTTCTTAGCTGTGATAATAGATGTGTAGCACGCCATCACTCTATTTAACTCAAAGGTATCTGTTTATTTCTGAAGCAGTCTTTTCTGAAGCATACACATTGCAGCCAATTAGCATAAAGGATTATGGGAATAATAGAAGTAGTGTATGTAACTACTATTGCTGTTGATGTAATGCATACCATAAAAACAATTACTATTGGGTTAATACATTTCACAACAGTGTACGGCCATCTGTATTGGGAACATGGTTAACATATTAGTTACAATTTTCTCAATCAATGGAAAAACTAATGATGACATTTAGCCCAAAAAAGTCTTCCATCAAATGTTACCACTAATCTAATGAATAATCTTTTATCCGCAAGCCCTTTCCAGTACGTCACGTTAGGTAATGATGATTGCATGCTTAATATGTAGCCTGTGTTTAGTTCGTATTGACTGTCAAAGACGATAGGAAGTTGTCAAAGACGACATAGTTGCTTTACTTTATGTTTGCTTACCCTCAAATACAGTTGCAGCTTAATAACCACCACATTGTGTAACGTGATGTGTTCTGTTTGTTGTCCCTAAACCACCATCAGTGATTGCCAACCTTTGCCTGAGTCACTGTCACTGCGATTGTGGCTTTAGCCTTTAACCAGAAAAGAATATGTCTTGTGTCCGCATTCACCCAACTCTGCAGGCTACTGTCAGTGGAGGAATAGGTACATCTTCCTATGACTTTTAAAATCCCTCCATAAAGCTCCAGGAAGAAGCCTATTTATTGACAGCTATAATTAATTCTATCAACTCAAAAAGCTACAATGCAAATGAGCAAACATAATCTTTTGGCAGACTGTTTTACACTGCTACTGTACTAGGCCCACAGTGTCTTCCATATTCTGTGGTGTTAATGGTGTGTGTGTGTGTGTGTGTGTGTGTGTGTGTGTCTGGTGACATAAAGCAGAAGAAGCTGGGCAGTGGAAGGGGAGTTGCAGGCCTCTCTGCCTCTCTGTAATCTGGCCTGATTTATAGAAGCTAGCCCTGCTCTCCCCTTCCACCTCCACACTCACACACTGGAGAGGCCTCCTCCGCTGGAGACAGCCTGGCGTCCACACACACACACACACACACACACACACACACACACATGCACAAATGCACACACACGCGCACACACACACACACACACACACACACACACAGACACACACACACACACACACACACACACACACACACACACACACACACACACACACACACACACACACACACACACACACACACACACACACACACAAAAATGTGTAACAGCCATGCCCATAGACACATTAAGATAGTCAGGCAGGATTGTCTCAGTTGCACAGTAGTGCACGCAACCAAACCACATGGGCCTGTTGCTTAACCAAATGAACACCAGATCCAGAAACAAATGTATTTAAGTGTGTGCATGCTGTCAGAGTAGAGAAGAATAGGAAATAGATCACACAGAGAATCAAGACTTTCTTGATCACACATTATTTAATTAATCCCTTTGGGAAAATGTCCTTGTTATATAGCAAATCAAAATCATACAGCTATTATTCAAAAAAGATAACATGAGGGGCATTTGATCAAACTCAACACATAGAAAAGTCATCATGTCTAAATGTACGAGAATCTTCACTGAATCTTTTTTTAAATGTTTTTATTTGTATAAATTCCTGCTTTCAACAGAAGTTTGGAATTTTGGCAATTAAAACTATGGTTAAGTTATGGTATCAGGTAAGGCAACTTTAACACTTTATAAAAAGATAGTGGTTTTGGTTAATCAAAACGTTAAGGTAGTTGCAGGTCATTTCACACGCCACCACCTAAACCTCCACACCCATACTATCTGCCTCTACAGCCAGGGCACACACCCTGCATCATCGGCTCTATACATTGGCGTTATGGATATCATTTGTGAGGTGTGGACTTGTTCAATATTAACACACATTCTTCGGATGTGTGCTTCATGAAAAAAACATTATAGTTGAAATGAGATAAATCCATGCCCATATAGAATAAAAGAGCCACACAAATGTGCCTAAACAATGCTGTTAACCTGAATTGAACAATACACTACTTATCTTAGTATTAATACATTGGGTTTGAGCAACTTTATCAGTCACCACAATTTACAGTGCCTTGTTTGGTGGAAAAACATAATTTTAAATAGTTTATACAATGTTGTCAGAGCCAAAGTTCAAAACCTCTGCAAGACCGAATCGCAATAATGGATCAAAAGAATCAACAGAGACACACTATTCACACACATTAGGCTAGAAGACACCTTCATATATATATATATATATATATATATATATATATATATATATATATATATATATATATATATGTGTGTGTGTGTGTGTGTGTGTGTGTGTGTGTGTGTGTGTGTGTGTGTGTGTGTGTGTGTGTGTGTATACTATGAATCACAGTGTATGGACAGGTGTTTACAGTGAAGCTGGGTTATCTGTCTCCATTACAGCACACTGCTCAGCCTCCCAGGGCCATTATCTACTCAGACCTGCCTAAACACACACACCCAGAGACAGGAAGGCCCACATGCTAAAGGCAAAAGCCCTTCACACAAGGCCATGGCGTGAGCACATAATAGGCCTTTTCTGGGGTCTGGGTGGCTCTTGACGCAATCCAACACCCAAACAGAGAAGACCTCAAACCAGCACCATTTCCTTCACCCACTGCTTTTTTTACTTTGATCTGCGAGAACATCAACACACATTCAGACGAAGCCGTACATCATAACTTTGAACATCCAGACTCAGTTCTAACTAATGTTGACTGTTGTTATTGTTGTGGCTAATCTTTTTTGAAGCGGAGCCACAATCTGGTCCAAGGTCAATTTAACATCCTCTTACAGTGGTCAGATGTTGTGATGAAGCACAGTGAGCTGTACCCTTATCAGTTGTTTGAAAATAATGTCCTGCTGAAATCCAGTTAATCCTTTGTGACACTGTTCTGAGTAAGATCAGATAGTACACACGTATGCCTACGCTCCATTTGTGATCAAGTACAAAGGCATCTACAGTTCGTTCACATATTAGCCTGTCACAACCCCGACGAGCCCCCAATATGTTACGACCGTGGCTTAAGGGAAGCAACATATAAGTAATGGCTGACCAGTAACCATGAGGGCTCTGGTCGGATCCCCGGCACCGGAGGTGATCACAGAGTGTGGAAGAAGATTTGAGACTGAATGTTTGTCTGAGGATTTAACCCACACACTACTTTTAGATGCTCAAGACCACTGGAGAAAGAAGACGCAAATGACATCTTGGTTTGGCATCGGGGCTGTTGCAAATGCAATTTAGTCAAAACAAATACTAATTGGGCATACCTGAACATTTCAAAGAGGAAAATATTAAAGGAGTATTGATGATACAGCTATCAACGGCCCGTTTGTAATACATGCTGAGAAAATACAGTAGATAAATAATAACTGGCTAAATAGGCATTAGAAGTTCAACAAATGTAGAAAATGTGCTTTCTCCATGTACGATAGCATTTATTCAGGGTGGACGGATGTTAACAAGGAAGTGCTTCCGGCGGCTCTTGTTTTTTTGGCATTTAAGACTTCATGGTTCCTCACATATTTCCAAACTTGAGCATTCAAATAGCCCCGTGTGTGTGATGGAGAGCTCACAGTGCAGAAGGGATACACTTTTCAAATCTTGTATTAAAAAATTGTGTGCTTTGATGTTTTTGTGTATACGGTAGCTTTCTATGTACTTTTGCCAGCTATTTTTGTATTTTGCCAAATCATAAATAAGCTTATTCACTCCCCAGCTGTCAAATCACAATATGTCTCTCTGATAAGTCAAGCTATAGGGTGGTAGTTTCAGTTTGGATTGGTACTGTTAAGTGACCTTTGAGTGTTTTACATGTTTGAAGATAGTGTGTGTGAGTTTGTGTATTATAATTAAAGTTATTGTGTATCTTTACCTTGAAAAAGTAACAAAAAACTAATGTCTCAAAGAGGCCTTGGATCCTGCCTGTGCGGTAAGTGTGTGTGGGTGTGTAAACATTTTGGTAACCCCCAGCCAGGTACTGTCTGCTCTGGGTATATGAGGTGGTACCACCAGTCTCCCACTGCCTTTTAATTACGAGTGGAGGTGGGGGAGGCCATTTTAATGAAAGCGGGCCACATCATAAAAGCAGATTTGACCAGGTTCATCCACAGTTCAGGCTCAAGGACAGTAAACACACAGATAATACGGACCGTACCGTTCAAGTGCAAACACACTAGATAAGAATGGAGTGCAGCATCAGATACGAGGATACATTCAAGAAATACAAAATACATGGGGTAGATGTCAACAACGGGTTTTCAGTAGAACATCTGTCTAATAAATGACCACAGCAAAGTCTGTTGGCCACACTGAGCAGCTCCAGCGGATCTTTTACTGTCTTTACAACAATAGAAGGCATTGGTAAAGCAAGGTGCTCCTACACCTGACTCACCCCATTCTCATTTGTTCCCCCTGTTCTTGGTTACGGTTGTTGTCCGAGCTTCTTCTGGAACTTTATCAAATCAACAATCCAAAATTCAAACCTACTTGAAAGCCAGCTGTGCAGAGGTATGAAAGGAGTGAAGGTTTAAACCTTTTGAAGCCCTCTTTTTCATTCCTTACACAAGTAGTTCAATCACGTTCAATCAAGCGGGATCACATTTTCACCCCTCCTCTGTTCAGAACAACTAAGAACCTTTTTGATGTGTGACCTGGTTGGACAACTTGCGCAAAAACGGTGTGTTTCGCAGTACAACCTAAAGGTTTAGGGCACCACTATCAAACACATCTGTATACCAACACGCCAAAAGAGTGAAACTTGGTACGTTTATAAAAAGCCAACAGAACTGTACTGGATGCCACTCATCAGCAAGTGTGATCATGGCTTTGTGAAGAGTACCACAGTATCCTCAAGAAGTTTAAGATGGATGGATGGAAGAAGGATGGAGAGATGTGGGATGGAGAGAGACAGACAGAGTTCAGCCTAATTTTACATTCATCCATCCATCCATCCCTCCTTTCTATCAGCTCTATGAAGGAGGGGAGGGGAAGAGGACCTAATGGGTGGGAAGCTGCCCAGAAGCCCCTGACCTGCAGCAGGATGAGGGCTACAGTGTGTGTGTGTGTGTGTGTGTGTGTGTGTGTGTGTGTGTGAGGGTCCAGGGGGGGTCGGGGCAGAAGGCAGCATCCTGGCAGGACATTAGGGACTCGGTTCCCAAGCAGCGCTCTCTCTCTGCTAGCTCTCCTTGCTGGGTCAACGCTGCCTTCCTCCGGGGGATTCCCACTTTTTTCCCAAGGCTATGCCCAAGCTAGCTCCAACTCTCTCTCTCTCTCCCCTTTGCCAAATGACCCAGAGTTCGGCCACTGGCTTCCCCTTATCTGTCCTTTTCCCAGGGCTGTGGTACTCAATCCATGTCTGCCGTCTCTCTCTCTCTGTCACCCTGTCGTCTGATGTACAGTTAGTGACTGGCTGCATCTATGGGATCAGCTAAATGATGGGCCTGTCTTCTTGATATGAGCAACAGTTCATTCTGCTGCATGAGACTGTGTGTAAGACCAAACAAATAAGCCCCTACATGTCATGTATGGATACGCCGTAGTCTGAGGGCAATGTTGGCTCGTTTTAAATCATGAAGCACATCATTCAATCTGAACTATGACAGAGTTGAGCCCTCATGCTGTAATACACAGCAACTGTATGAAATAAGAGGTGGAAGTGTATATTTGCCTGTGTGTGAGTTAATGGGATTGTTTACTATGTTCTGTTTAGCTCAATGCATCATGTGCCAAATGAGCTGTGAAAGCTGTCAGTGAGTGGATTTGACTAGGGCAGTTGAAAGACGTAAGGCCCTACATAGTTGTGTCAACTAATCCTATGATAAAAGGCAGCTGCATATCTAAGCTACTATCAGCACATCCTGTACATCCTTCCTCTGTGTATAAGTGCGTAGGTGCATATGTATGGGTGACTGTATATACTGTATATAAGTTGGACAAAACAGGGTGCAATGTTGAAAAAATACAAACCCTATGTTTAGGCAAATTAAATTACATGTATGTTTCCAACATATACTAAACTACTGAGCTACACCTTGATACAACCTCCCAGCTTTCATCCTTTTTATCAAAATGGGCTTTTTACCTTGCCATTCCTTATTTTGTGTCAACACCGTCAGACACCAAAAACACAAATTAATTTTCCCTCAATTTATGCTAGACCCATGAGAAGAATTGTGATCACAAGTATTCACCAAGACTGACAGAGGCCACGAAAAATATTTTCAAAATGTATATGACTATAGATATTTTATATACATTTTCCTCTATGTTCTTCAGTTGAACTGTGTAATAGAATGTTTACTTTAAAATGAACAGCAATCAAGATGTGTTTCACATTTCAAAACACATTCTCATGTTAGGTGACTGGTATATCTGACGGAGTTGACAAGTATATCTTATGAATTTGACATATCGGACGGTGGTGACAAAACCCCAGATAACAATAACAGTGATTTTATAACAGCGTATTATTGGTTGAGCGTTAATTCAAGATTCACATTACAGTTTTTCAATCAGACTTGCTCATCCTGTACTTTTTTAAGAATCATCCATGACAAAAGAAGATTGTGAGAGTTTCCATACATACAATATTAAAAAAACTAAACCCTATTTCTGTATTTAATATAATTATAATAACTTGAAAACCACCCAAATATGATGCCTTCACATTGAATGTCAACTCCGTCATTGGCCTGTCACCACCGTCAGACAGGAAATCCGACGGAGTTGACATCTGACGGTGTTGATATATTTAACGTTTCTTAAACAAAACAAATGGAATACATATACTTAGCCATTTGTTTTTTCTGTTGATGTTAGGTGCTAGTATGAACTATTTCAGGAATATAATACTATCAAAACATTTCAAATAACTTCTTCAGAAATTGTAAGTCGGTGTTGACATATCATGGTTGTGACGCATGACTTTCAAGATTTGGAATGTAAAATATTCTAAAACTACAACACTTATCAGAGCCTGTCTGACTCTAATATACTCTGCAGAGGTAGAATGTTACTAAAGGTCCTTCATAGTGACAGCTGCCCCTTATGTTGGCTGATTTTATTACATTTTAATGGATTGTCTGACGGTGGTGACAAAAAGTGTCCCACTACTTTGAAACCATATAAAACATGAATGTGTTGAAGAAAAACAGTTTTTATTGATATGACAGATTATTTAGTGTTGCTTATGATGAGAAAAGCACTTTTTAATCATTAAAGTACATATTTTTAATAGGTTTTATTGCATATGAAAGATTGAAACCCTCTCTGTGGACACACTGTTTTGGACGTCATGAGAAGATAACAAGTGTCTTATATTTGACACAATAATGATAAAATTAAATTTAAGGGGATAATTGTGCTCCAGATATTCTATTCTTAATCCCTAATAACATCTAAAATTTTAAATATTTTTATTTTTAAAGATAACAGCAGTTACATATGGAAGACAGCCTTTTGCCTTTTTCTCATGAATCACTGATATATTGTTTCATTTCATTTTATTTTTAGGATTTATGTAAAGTATTACTATGATTGGCTGATCCCAGCATAAATCAGAAGCACTAGGTAACAAGTACTTAAAATGATACATGTCTTGTGCTGAGACTAATGCTAGGGTTCCCCTTACATTGAGCAAATGGCAGCTTAGAAACAAGCCTTTTGTTTGCATTTCCTCTGAGTCCAAAGGACTTAAAATGAAAGAATACAAATTCTAAAAGCCATTTGACCTGGAAAGACTGGTGTAAAATGTTTAAAAAAAAATACTACTAATAATGTGGCCATGATAACAAATGCGACTCTTACCAGTACCAGCTTCTTTTTACATCCACACTATGATTTGCCAGCTACGGATATGTCATTATCTGAACTTCTAATATCAGTAGTGCAGTGATCCAACCCTGATCACATGACAGCAAAGACGTCAATCTGCTTAATTGTGACAAAGACAAACAACTGTTAATTTACAAACATAATCAGTTGCAGCTTTTCCTTTTGGAGAGATACAACGTCCAAACTGGCTGCGTACACACTACATGGTCCTCTACATTTGACCTTATTTTCGGCCTTGGACAATGAAACACCAAGGTCCACTTATTCTCTGGTTCAGGGAACCTTTAGCTCCAACATACACTCTTCATTGATGACTCAGCAGCCATGAAACTAAAGCTGAAAGCTCCAAAAAGAAACTTGTAAGACGACCAAAGATGGCTTTGGCCATAAACGAGTGGTCAATTGGACTAGTGCCATTTGAGGTTGGATTGTAGAAGGAGAGAATGACAGGGGAAGAGCTAGGTCGTGCAGTTTGAGGAGGTGGCGGGGCTTTCTGACAGTGGCACAGTGCTAAGATGGTTAAGTTCCCATGCTAGCCTGTGTTTACCCTGGGCTATTTCTGCACACTCACACATACACACAGTTTGCCCTATCGTACCCCCTCCTTGTAATTTCTCATTCCCCCCCCCCACTCCCTCTCCCTTCTGTCCCCTGTGGAGTGCGGGAGGGTTATGTGAACGGCCAGGGAGGAGGGCTGAGAAACAGACCAGAGGAGTGTGAAAGAGGAGAGAGATGTTGTGGGGGTCATCAGTGAGTCATCATATTCCCTGGTAAGGCTTACTGCAGGCTCTGTGTGTGTGTGTGTGTGTGTGTGTGTGTGTGTGTGTGTGTGTGTGTGTGTGTGTGTGTGTGTGTGTGTGTGTGTGTGTGTGTGTGTGTGTGTGTGTGTGAGCATGAGTGTATGTTTTTAGATGTGATAATGGAACATCCTGTATGTGTTGTACTTTCAGCTTGTCTGAGTAACACTTTCCTCTAAATACTACCATGTTTCAAACATAACATCTCTTTGTTTTCCTCTTTCACAATCAATGGACTGCAGTGTGTAGCTCCACCGTTTTGGGACCCCGACAAAAGCGTGACGCAAATATGTACAGTACTGTACAAACGTTTTAGGCAGGTGTGAAAAAATGCTGTAAGCTAAGAATGCTTTCAAAAAAGTTGTAGTAGTTCATTTTCATCAATTAAAGCTGGGGTATGTGATTTCTGATTGGTCAAAATTAACATGAGCTGTGCACTTTGACCAATCAGAGCGAGGCTCCGATTCTCTGTTCTTATTGGCTGTTGGGACTGTCCATTCACTTTGGTGTAGAGCGTGTCAGGGAGGGACCATAGGGGAGGGATCAAAGAGAACAAGTGGAGCGGTTGAGGTATTTGGATTCGAATCTCTATCCCAACTGCCATTTTCTCCCCAAATCCTCCACCCCAGCTTCAACAAAATGCAGTGAATGAACATAAGATAAATCTAAATCCAGCAGTGCCATCAGCTCAGAACTGTCAGAAACCAGTGGGACCCAGGTACATTCATCTACTGCTCTCAGCATTGAGGACACCATTAATCCTGACCAAATCTTCAACTCCATTTAGCAGAAACTTAAAAGGAACCTCCTCCATGCTTCACTGTTGCCTGCAGACACTCATTATTGTACCGCTCTCCAGCCCTTCATTGAACAACCTGCCTTCTGCTACAGCCAAATATTTCAAATTTTGACTCATCAGTCCAGAGCACCTGCTGCCATGTTTCCTATGTTTTGGTGGATAGTTGAGTTGCTTGACCTTGTTTCCATGTCAGAGGTAAGGCTTTTAGGCTGCAACCCTCCATGAAGACCCCTTCTGGCAAGACTTGTCCAGACAGTAGATGGGTGTACCTTGGCCCCACTGGTTTCTAAGTGTTTTTCATCTGCTGCACTAAGTTTCCTTGGTCACTGCGTCTACCATCCTCAGCGTTTCCCGTTTCTTTGTGCTTCGTCAAAAGAGCAGCACATCTTGAAACCCCAGTCTGCTTTGAAATCTTTATCTGGAGGAGACCTTGCTTATCCAATATAACTAACTTGTTCCCTCACTCACGCATTTAAAAAAAACAAAAAAAAACAATTATTATTTATATTTTTGAAAGCATTCTTAGTTTACAGCATTTTTTCACACCTGCCTAAAACTGTTGCACAATACTGTACAACAGAGTTTGCTTATATTGGTACCCTTCCAAACTTTTGACAGTGGGAAAGGCAAATAAATGTGCACTGTACCGAACCGAGCCGAGCCACACCGCAATGTGTGTATATTACTGATTTTCTGCCTGGATTAAGCTAACAAGCAGCATTTGCACGTTTGGGTGGCTACCCTACTCACACCTCTAGTATAGATAGATTGAGATACCTTGTTTGAATTAACCTGGCATTTTTCACCAACATCCACACAAGTCTCAGGGCTTAAATATTGAAGCCAACAAAGCCAAATGAAGCATTGTGCAAGATATGTTGTAGTGGCTTAATCAAACAAATCAAATCAAATTATAGATCAACCTTCAAACCTTAACCCCACTTCAGCATTAAAAGAACTGTGTTGTCAGTGAACAGTTTGCACATTCAATGTAAAACCTTTATCTTATATTGTTGGATATTGATGGACTACATGATATAGGAAAACATAGGCTTTCCTACACTTTAAATACTTTCCGACACAAATGTTTTTTGTCATATCTCTTTATTTTAAGAGACAAGCTTGGCTCCATGCAAATGCAAAGTGCTGGTCCAAAAGCAGCCTGTTTTTTACTGCTTCCCTTAGAGGCTGACTATCGTCCCCATCTCATCCCTGTCCCTGTCCTCTCAGCCTGGCTTTCCTTTCATCTCTTCTCCTGCTCCTCTTCCAGCATGTCTGTGTGGCCTGGCTCTGCCTCGACACAGTAACTCAAGCCATAAACAAACTGCTGTAACATGCTGTAATCACAAACCCCAAACTGCCAGACATTAAAAGGGACGTCTTTTCATCCTGCTACACCAAAACACAGAGAGAGAGAGAGAGAGAGAGAGAGAGAGACAGACAGAGCTGTAATGTCGGAGCCTCCTCCTCTGAGCGGACGCACTGTGTGTAGTGTGTGTATGTAGTATCAGTTTGCTAAAGTGCGACTGGGAGGAGAGAGAGAGATAGCGACGGGAGAGGAGCGTATATCTTTGAGGAGTTCCATATTGCCCCGTACTGATCAAAGTGCTGCACAGCCTTTGTGGCTAATTGTGGGGATTATCTGTAAGTGCCTGGAAAAGACCGGCCTGGTTTTATGGGGTCGGTGTCAAACACACACACACACACACATACTCGCGCACGCTCACACACACACTCACACACACACACACACATTCACACACGCACGCAATCACACACACACACACAAACTCACGCACGCTCACACACACACACACACTCACACACACACACACACACACACACGCACGCTCACACACACACACACACTCACGCACGCTCACACACACACACACACATGCACATTCACGCACAAACACACACATGCACACTCAGACGCACGCACACACAAAGACTTTGTGCATGCGCACGCACGTGCGCACACACGCACGCACACACGCACGCACGCATACAGGCAGGCAGGCAGACACACACACACAATCTCTGCATGTGCTCCTGCGTCCGGTAATCGCAGAGGAAATGCACAGCTGACCTCAAATGAATAATTCACAGTTTATGTGTATTTTGTGGAGGAAGACAATGGTAGAAAATAGGCCGTGGAGCAGACGGAGGAGTGAAATACTGGTTCTAAAATGGGAAGTGATCCACGAGACATAAAAAATCAGACACGAGAGTGTGTGTGCACACACACACACACACACACACAGAGGCAGACATATCCTGTCGTCTTGATCCAGTTTCAAGGACAGTGGCGAGACTGGAAGGCTTGGAGTGCCAAACGACTTGTCAGTGTCAGTTGTAAAAAAGCTGCCTCCCCGAAAGCCACTTCCCCCCACCGACACACACAGGCGAGCACACACACACATATGCACACACACATACACACACACACACACAGGCGCACGCTCAAAAACTGTGGTCAGCTGAGCGGATCCTCAGTGAGGTCAGGAGTAGTTTGGAAACGCACGCACACAGCTCACAAAGAGACTTTCTTTCTAGGGTTTATGAGTCTTCTCTATAGTTTGCCCTGACCACAAACACACACACACACACACACGCACACACACGCACACACACACATACACACAGGCAGACGTGCAAGAAAAACTCACACAAAGCTGATATAGCGGATATGGTTTTTGCGAGGGGGAGAAGAAGGGTGTATGGTCGGCGTCAGGTCCAAAGCAATTATCCAAGTGTCCAAACCTCTTTCAGGCAGCCACGGCGGAGCCAGACAGAGCTCAACACACACACACACACATACTCACACACACACACGCACACACACACGCACACGCACACGCACACACACACAACCGACACACAACTTTCAACTCGGAACCAAAGGGATTTGCCCAGGATAATTCCACTTCTATTCACCATGAGAGGTTTTTTTACAAGGTTAGGGCCAAACTCTTCTGAGCCACTGCTAAACTACTAGCAGGCTATACCAGCTGGCCCTTGGCCTCCATGCAGTCTGAAAGCTGAAGTGCTCGTTGATTCGGGGCCCTTGCTGAAAGGCCCTTTGCGCTGGGAGCTCCTAAAGACCTTTCCAATAAGACGAGCAAAAGGGGAAAGACAATAGCGGGCGGCTAATCTAGTCTTCATGAAGCCCTTTGTCAGTGAGTGGGGGGCACTTGGTGGAGGCGGTGCTCAGGTAAAGGCAGCGTGTCAAAGGTTAAGCTGGGAGATACAGACTTGCACACACAAGTTAATTAAAGTTTGTCTAAAGGGGGTGAGAGTGTGTCTGGAGGAGGCCGCCTGCGTCCGAGGGGGGGCTCGTCTGAGAAAAGGAATGCCCTCGCCTTCAAAGTTGGGCCAGGTTGTTGTTGTTTTTTTTTAGAAAGTGCTGGTATGCAGATAAGACTGGCACAGGTATCTGAAACATTAGTGGACAGTTTGGTAGACAGTGCAGGAGGGAGGGTGTACTTTGGTTGAACGGCTCAAAGATATTTGTTTTTTGAATGATTAGGGAATATACACAATTCTGTTAAGTTGGTCAGGTGAAACAAAGACGTCTTAGACACATTTCCCCTGCGTGACACTGACTGAACACTACTGGACATGTTTCAGAGCTTTTGAACAACAGCCAACTTTGTACCAGAGCTGCTATTGATGAGTTGTTGGACAGAAACACTAAAACAGCAACTATGTTGATAATTGATCATCAGTTTTTCTAATTATTTGATAAAAAAACTTTTGTTTTTACGCTGGATCAAACTTCTCCAATAAGAGGTTTTTGTTTGTCCGATATGGCAGGAAACCCAATATGTTTAGATTTGTGGATTGAAAAAAATAAAAATATATATAGGGGAGAACGGGGGAATCTGAGGCATCGGGTAATGTGAGCCACCCCCTGTATCTAGGCAACGGAAAACATTTGTGGTCATGTGAGATATATGTTTTCAAGCCCCTCTCATTTCCCCATGGCCCTGAAAGAGAGGACCTCATGGTGCTGTGGTAAGCATGTTTTTTTTCACCAAAATAGGTATTTTGCATGTAAAAGTAAATTTTCTTGCTGTCAACTTAATCAACTGTTGTGCCAAAGCAAATGTATTCACGTAGAAAAACTTCTATCATACGTGTTGATGAACTACCAACATATGAAACCATGTGATGCTGATAACTGAAGATTAGCCTGAAATGCTAAGAGAGGTAGTTTTTTCTCAAATTGTGGTGGTGGGGGAAAGTGAGCCAAATGCTGTGGGGGAAAGTGAGCCACTGTCTCACTTTCCCCCACCATGAAGCACAAGTTAAGTTTAGTCTTAAACATATTTTAATGTAATATTACATGACATATGTTTTATTTTAATGTCATACACATTGTAGAAAAGCCATCATGCCAAGGAAATACACCAGGAAGACGACCTGGGACAACCACACGGAAAGAGCACCTTCTCATCTTTCCCTGTAACCTTCAGGGCTGGAATGTAGAGTAGGCCTAGTTGTAGAGTATGACAGGCTGATGTTATAATCCAGTTGGGTCTTCTCCTGTGTTCTGAGTCCCAAGATGTTCTCGCTGGTTCTGATTTTCCTATGCTTTGACCCCCAGACACTAGCTGGCTCTAAGGGTCCTGTGTTCTGACCCCCAGACTGTGTTCTAATCTAACTGGTTCTATCTTTAATTTGAATCTTATTAAAACCTTTTGAATTATAATATGTTGTATTTGATTTTGTTCAGAGTTACTTTCAAGTGTTTAGAAAATTTGCTTTGCTTAATTGACCAAACCCCATCATTCTTTTACTAGTCCAACATTAGTTCTGGAATGTGTGGCTAGCTTTCAGGATTCTTACTGTTACAATATGTGTTGTTATGGTAGTTTCAGAGTGGAAAAAGTAAGTGGTTCAGTTTACCCCACAGCTGGGGTAAAGTGAGCCACATGACAACTTTTTTTTAAACAATCATATTTTCACTGCCCTTTGTCTTGAAAAAATTCTGCTAATTCCCATTTCTAGGAAACATCCTGAATTAATGGGAAATGTGTAAATTTGAGTGATAAATCATTTTAGCTCCCTTAGAGGGGAGCAAATGTAAAAAGTGGTTCAGATTACCCCGTTCTCTCCTATATATCTTTGGGACGGTTTTTTAAATAACTTTTTAATAAGCTTTTCACTTTATATTATGTTAGATCACATTTTACAGACCAGTCTGTAGTCTGACTTTACTGAGTATTGATATTTTTCTCACCTTGTTTTAAAAGCCTGTGGTGGTGTCAAAATGCAAAAAGAAATCATTCTTAATATATTGTTGAACAATGTTTCTACAACCTGATAGAAACATATATATATATCACTAATCAATTGAGGAGACATCAGACATCAGGGCATTATTTGATGGTGCAGCCATAAATCCAGATGTTGGTTGCTGCTAAAAAAATCTCCACAGCCAGAAATATATAGAGTACAGGCAGTAATGTAAAAATGTAGTTACACAAAGAGTGTACAGTATATGGGAAATACATGGCCATAAGTTATGTGGATTTTGATAGTCATTTTGCAGATTGACTTAATCTCTAACCTGCTTCTGTTTGAAGATTACAGCCTGACTCTTACATCATTCTGACTAAAATGAGCAGAATAATACACATGTACATGTTTATTATATTCTAATGATGTAAGAATATGAATAATCAGGTTACTAGAGTTCCATGTAAACATTATGTCCTGAATATAGTAAGAAAAAGGATAGTCATGAACATAGACATTTTTGAGGACATGAGAATGGGCTGGATACAACTAGAATATTAGTACGATAATTGGATATTAAATATGATCAAGCCTCTGCCCTATAGCACACCAAAATAACAGAATGAAGCCGTGACTGCAGTATACAACCCTAAACCTAAAACGTTTTTCATGTTTTACAATATTCATAATTTTTCTGTGTAAAGTGTAATTGTAACAAAAAATGTGTATTGATATTAAAGGAATGTAAAGAAATATAAGTTCAGTTATACCTGCTTGTCTATTTCATATTTTACGGCAACACAAAGAACTTACAGTAATATAAGGCAGATGTCCCCCCCCCCCTCCCATACAGTATTCACCTGTTCACCAATATATATAATGGCACTTTAAGCCTTCAGCGTCAACAATGCAGTGGGTTTTAGTTAAAAAAACTTGGTTGGGTCACTTGAAAAGTAAAAAAAAAGAAAAAAAGTAAAAAAAAGAATGTGAACAAAAGAGTGAATGAAGAAACAGACAGCAGACGTGTAGAGGAGGAAGAGTAGAACCTCAGGAGGAAAATAAAAAGAGAGAGAGTAGTATGAAAGGAAGGAAGGAGGAGAGGAAGAGGAGGAGAGAAGATGAGCAGACAGTGTCCTTTATGTATCGGCTGAGTGTCTCCCAGGGCTTCTGTAATGCTTTATACAGACCCACTTTCCAAGGTCGCCGTACGGCTGCCTGACCAGCTGTTTTCATAGTCAGTTTTTGGGGGCCTGCTTTTCTCTCCCTCCCTCCTGTGTCATTCTTTTTTAGAACTGTGACTGTAGGACAGATTATTACAGACAGATTACTCACACTAAATAAACGAGAGGCTGCCAAGACTTAAATCCTGATAGGATGGGGGAGGTATAGACAATAATTCATGCAAATTCACGCCCATGCAAGGCAGATAATAAGAGTTAACATTTGTTGGGTGCTCTGGTGGCGTAGTGGATAGAGCGCGTACCATATTGGCTCAGGCCTCGCTGCAGTGGTCGTAGGTTCGAATCCGACCCGTGGACCTTTACTGCAGGTCATCCCCTCTCTCTCTCTCTGTCTCCCCATTTCAACTATGTACTGTCAAATAAAGCTTAAACATGACAATAAATAAATAAAGGGTTATCATTTGCCAACTGATAGAAAGGAAAAATAAATATGCTTTTGACTTGAGGTCATGTGATGCCTGTGATCTCCTTAGCTCAGAGGTTAGCATGCAGTGCTAGGTAAATGAGGAGTTGTGTGTTTGCCCAAGCCTATAGTTTACACTGAGTTGTACAGTTCTGTTCGGTACGGTCCAGCACATCATTCTTTGTGTTTTCACAGTCAATGGTTGGGTAGGGTACCAAAATAAGCGGACCGTGTAGTACCCATTTCTTTAGGAGAAAGCAAAGGCCCTGATGAAGCCACAACAGCCTAAAAACCACCACCCCGTTTTCATTTAAATGTAATATATTTTTATAGTGTCACATGTGCCTTTGTGTGTACAACCGTGTGGTACATGCATATTGGGCAGTTTAAGTCTAGAAGAATGTGGATCTGTGTTGCTACACAAACATTGAAAGTATCATATGAATGGAAGTGAGTGGAGGTGAGGATGTACCTGTTACAGTTTCACCTTGGCTTAGTTCCTAAATCTTCACCACACTATTTCCTTTATAACATTAATTACAGAAAGTACATTTAAAAAAACAAAATGTAAAACTGACCTCAGTGTTTAACATTTGAACTTGAACGTCAAAAAGACTTTAGTGGTGCTGATCAAGACAAATACAGTATGTCAAAAAGAAAAAAAGAAAGAAAAGAAGATCTACTTACTAATAGTCCCAGTCTAGTGCCTGTGGGAGATGAACATGTATAGATGTGTCTTTGCTGTCAGAATGTCACGTACATGTGTCATGTATAACACAGGCCTGACCTGGCAGTGACCCCCCTCCTACCATCTGCTTTAGCTTGGGCCAGCCTCTCAACTAGGACTGCCTACACGGTTACTGCCCCATTCCACACGCCAAAAACAAGACAGATGCCCCTGATACCCCGACTATAGCCCCAGCCCCCCCTCATAACAGCATTTGAGACCTCCTCCATCTTCCTCCTCTTCCAGCGCTGCTTGGCTAGCAGATAGCCTGGCTCTGTGAGGGGACACATGCTACATACGGGCTAGCAGATAGCCTGGCTCTGTGAGGGGACACATGCTACGTACGGGCTAGCAGATAGCCTGGCTCTGTGAGGGGACACATGCTACGTACGGGCTAGCAGATAGCCTGGCTCTGTGAGGGGACACATGCTACGTACGGGCTAGCAGATAGCCTGGCTCTGTGAGGGGACACATGCTACGTACGGGCTAGCAGATAGCCTGGCTCTGTGAGGGGACACATGCTACGTACGGGCTAGCAGATAGCCTGGCTCTGTGAGGGGACACATGCTACGTACGGGCTAGGAGATAGCCTGGCTCTGTGAGGGGACACATGCTACGTACGGGCTAGCAGATAGCCTGGCTCTGTGAGGGGACACATGCTACGTACAGGCTAGCAGATAGCCTGGCTAGGGGATGATTGCAGGGGTAGAAGTGTGCCACACCACACAGGTGGAGCGTCTAGGTTGTGCACTGGTAAACGTAACGTGTGCTCGCTCCCAGAACAGCACAATGGTATAGTGGGTAATGGAATTAATCGCGCAGATACTTCATAAGAAGAACACGTCACACACACGCACACACTCCCACACACACACACACACACACAGGAGGCCGTGGTCCATCCTCTGACCGGTCGGTGACCTGACAGCCCAGCAGCTGCTAGCTGTTTGATGTTTCACTCTGCGGATCACATTTCAATTCCAGACTCTCCAGCCGATAGGAGAGCAGGCAGAGAGACAGAGACAGAGGGAGGTCTTCTCCCTGCCTCTAACCCTGTGCCATCCACCAGACACTACCAGGAACATCCTCACAGCATGTGCCAATGTACAGGACACTCTCTTCACTTCCACGTTACTCAACACGTGCAGGTTCATATCTTTGCACTTCGCATAACCATCCTGCTGTGGAGGGCTAATTAACAATGTCAAAATGCACTCACACATTAAGAAAGGCACACAAGAAGGACAAATGACTGTGTGTGTGTGTGTGTGTGTGTGTGTGTGTGTGTGTGTGTGTGTGTGTGTGTGTGTGTGTGAGGAGCAGATGGAGACAGGCTGGACATTAGACCCTCTGGCCCGATGACATGCAGTCATCACACGACAGCAGTGTTGGACACGGTCTCGAGAGCCCCACACACACACACACACACACACACACACACACACACACACACACACACACACACACACACACACACACACACACACACACACACACACACACACACACACACACACACACACACACACACACACACACACACACACACACACACACACACACACACACACACACACACACACACACACATTTTAATTCTTTATTTGAGTCCACCAATCACAACTCAATCATAGTCTTTACCAATAGTCAAAATCCCTTTTTTTGGAACAGCAATCAAGGCCTTATTGGAAACATGATTTTTAATGATCAATTAACAAAGCAACATGTTAGAAAAATACTAGAAAAGAGCTTTTCCTGTATGAGAACACAGCTAATGTAAGCACAGAGGGCTGTTGTGTCTTCACTCATGTCCTTGTCTCTGCCTGTGCTGTTCAGAGTGGATCTCTGGGCCTCTTAGTGTGTGGCCACTCAAGAGTGAGACGACCAAGAGACACTGCCCCGGGCTAAAGGGCAGCTTTAGTCAGTTCACTCAGAATGAACACTCACACTCTCTCTCTCTCTCTCACACACACACACACACACACACACACACACACACACACACACACACACACATACACACACACACACACACACACACACACACACACACACACACACACACACACACACACACACACACACACACACACACACACACACACACACACACACACACACACACACACACACACACACACACTCTCTCTCATACAGACACACACACAGACAAACACAGGCAAACACACACACACACACACACACACTCTCACATGTGAAGAGGGTCCCAAATAAGCATCTTTACCAGGAATTCAAGAATAAGGAGGCTTTGGCGCCATGCGTGGCTGCTCACCCTCGACTGAATACACACACACACACACACACATGCACACACACACACACAAACACACACACACACACAAATACACGTAACGATGCAATGTACTCGAGAGGCAGTCACACACATAGAAAATGTGCACACCCTCTCACACACATTCCACAATCACATAACAACAACTTATCTTGACCCTTTTTTCTACGTACGAATGCTTGCATTTACGACACATTGCATTACCTCCTTCCTGTTGGAAAGTGGGATAATCGCTCTTTGTATGTCGGTCGGAGAAGGAGCTAACCAGTGGGCCTGACATATAAGCGTATTATATAGTACAGCTTTCAACACTCACTGAAGCTATTGTGTCACACTGTGTCTGGGTGGAAGGTGGTGCTCTTGGTAAAGCCAGTGTTTTTTATGTGGAGTTCAAGTCCAGGGGAAAAGTTAAAGGCCATCGAGTAGTTAGAGTCTTAGTTATGGTAATGAGGCTGTGGTGAGACACTTTACAAGCTAGTTGTAAATGTCACTCTAAGGAGGCAGATATGGGAACAGTTTGCTTCAAAGAGCTTCTGATAGTTTAACATGACCCTCAATGTGGCTGTGGGTATGTCATTCTGGTGGGTAATAGTGAATGGCTTTGATTGTAATCCATTTAGTGATTTGTCATTCAAAATGATTCTAAAAGACTTCAAAATAGTCCGAAATATCCAGTAATATGTGTGTTCATAATATAACACCTATGGGCATGTGTGTTGCAGCAACTTGCATCTTTGCATTAACATCATTTACAGTTGTGCCTCCTCTAGCATATACTGTGCACATTCCTAGCATACCTTAAGAATCCAACAGACATTTCTAACAGTTATCACTTTGTCATTTTTGATACTGTGTATTTACTGTACATAGGAGTCAGGTTCCATTCCCTGATGTTTTCATGTGGACAAGCTTTCCAATCGTGTCCAGAGGTTCATTGAATATTTGTGAATGTGTGTTAGTGTAGATGGATCAGCCCTCTATTAAGCAGCCCAACTTCTCTAGACATATCTCTACATTCAAGTCTGGTCTGGGGATGTCCTAAAACGGCTTGTATTAGATTGAAAAGCTTTTAAAGCCTTTTGAAGAATTAAAAAAAAAAAAAATGCTGATTAATCATTGTGTGTGTGAGCACAAGCATGTACAAGAGGCAATAAATACAACCAAGGGTGCACACACACACACACACACGCACGCACACACACACACACACACACACACTATTAACCTAACACGGACATATTGTCTTGATAGTCTGTGACCTGCTCCTGTGGCATGGCTTACCCTTCTCAACACCCCCATAAACATGACAAGGCCTTGGGATCAAAGCTGTCTGGGCCACCGGCCCCCTTACACACACACACACACACACACACACACACACACACACACACACACACACACACACACACACACACACACACACACACACACACACACACACACACACACACACACACACACACACACACACACACACACACACACACACACACACACACACACACACACACACACACACACACACACACACACACACACACACACACACATTCTGCTCTGACTCAGAGAAGGCTCTGTGTCTCTAACCATCATCAGTTTGATTAGAGTGGTTGAGGAGTGTTTCCACATCACAAGGGCAGAACTGGACTCTAGTAAAGGTCCTCCCAGGAACTTTCAGTTTGTGTTACTTCTAGTGTCCACCTTTGGACAAAGTGCTCGTGATTTTACTACACCAGCTGTAGTTCCTGGCTGAGCATACCCATGACAAAGGCATTAAGTAAAACTATTTCAAAATAGCATTTTTTGCACTGATGGTCTCATTTGCTGTTACATGTCGTTTATGGGACTTTTCCATGATTTGGTGGAAGAAACAGAGAAGCTTAAGCTATTTTTATTCACTGGCAAAACTAAGGCACAACCGTATACGTGTAGCTGTGAATATGTGCTTTATATTTCAGTTTAAAAAGGATAAAAGTAATACAGGTATATGGTCTACCCTTTTCTAGAAACAATCATGTAATGGGTGAGCAATCACAACACACTACAATGGAAACTGGTTCTATTCACACACATTCCCTATAAGCCCCATGTATGCCATTGCCACTGCTTAGTTAAAGGTATTTTCGATAATCAATATTTACCTTAAACATGTAGAAAGACATATTTTCCAAACGTATTTTGGTCAGGTCTACTGATATAATCTATGTTACATGGGGGGAAAAGGCATAATGCAGAAGACATGCAACCTGTGAGTGACTCCTCCTGTGAAAGCCATTAGCTCGTACTGCAGCGCTTGCATGCAATCTTGTGTGTGTGCGTGTGTGTTTGTGAGAGTGTGCGCGAGAGTGCTTTTACAGCCACTGCTTACCAGTGAACCAGCGCTGCTGTGTGGTTTTGTTTGTCATAAAAGAGAGTGTGATGACCAACATCTGACCTTGAACAACTGAACTCTTTCTTCTAAGATCATTTTGAGGAAACAGATTTTTTCTCCAAATTTAGGAAATGAATTTGGCAGAAAAGAAAATGTCAAAAAATCTCTTAAAGGAATAAGACAATTGGAATTCCTAGATAGTAAGAGCGGGTTACAGAGAGACCTGCGTTACCAAGCGTGCACACTATATAGGCCATCACTGTATGAATAAAGAGTGCACACTATATAGGCGATCACTGTATGAATATAGAGCCATTTAACACTTTATTAACAAATATATTGCTTACTTCACCTTTAAGTAAAATAAGTTATTAATCTCGAAGGGCTGACAGAGTCAAAACAATCAAACATGAAAATGATGGTGTTGAGGTTGTTTGAGTAAGGTGCATTAGGCAGTCCAAATCATGTTCAGTGGGATCATGTTACGGTCCTACAGTTATACAGCTGGTCTTGGGTCTGTGTGTCAAACGTCTAGTAACCAAATCAATTTGAAGGGACTAATATGGACTGGGCTTTATGATACAATGAATGCCAGTGTTGGTGTTTCTCTCTCTTTTTGGATAGGATCAGGGTTAATTATCCTCAGCTCTATTCAGATCAGGCAT
This sequence comes from Ammodytes marinus, assembly GCF_949987685.1. Classification (NCBI taxonomy): domain Eukaryota; kingdom Metazoa; phylum Chordata; class Actinopteri; order Uranoscopiformes; family Ammodytidae; genus Ammodytes; species Ammodytes marinus. The sequence goes on from NC_137232.1 coordinate 3,829,781, forward strand.
TTTGTAAGAATACTATATAAACCAGGGTGGAGTAGATTTTCATTGTTAGGTTAAAAGAAAGTTAAAAGAAAACCATGCTTTGGACACACACTAACAGAACAAGAGGAAATGAAGGCAGTACATGTTTTAATGTAAAAACAGATACTCAGGGACACATGCACAGTGGAACACACACACACACACACACACACACACACACACACACACACACACACACACACACACACACACACACACGCACACACACACGCACACACACACACTCTTAGCCTGTGGACAGGTCCAGCAACGCCTCCGACACTGTGATCCCACCTCTTCGTCTCGTGCGATGCCACTTGGGTGAAGAGTGAGAAAGGGAGGAGGGAGAGATGCTATAGAGCTAAGTGCCTAGGTGTTAGCTCTCTGCCTGAAGACATAAAGTAGCACTCTGGGATTCTGGGACTCCAAGTCCCAAGTGCTTCTGACACAAAATGGACACCTCATTCTCAGAAATGCCACTCCACATTTAGAGGGAAAAAGGTCAAGGCCATCGCTGTTTTCTTTCACAGGAACAATTCTAGCGCACAGACACAGACAGAGACACAGACAGAGACACAGACACAGACACAGACACAGACACACACACACACAAAGTCTCCATTCTTTTTCTTCTCTTCTTCTTCTGTGTAACATGGCTGTGTTTCCTGGATCATCCTACTCAGTTCTGTTGCCATTTGATTTTCTTATTTCAACTATCAAAGGTCCCTCACCATTGGGGAAAACAGTCTAGGAGTACTATGCCACCTCACTCACTTACAGATACTAAAGTGTCTCCTGTCTTCCGTAGCATTATTCTTCCTTAACTTAGCTTTGCCACTGAACGCAATGAGGAAGTTAACCCTTTTGGTGTTGGTGTTTAACTTTCATTAGATCCTTGCTTCATAATATATTCACTTTGCTGTACGTGTTGCTGAAACTCTACAATAGAGCAATGAAGCATGTGCTTGATGGATTGACTGGCTTTAGAGGGCCTCATTCTAGCCTGGGGAGACCAGTCCGATCATTCAAGCTTCACATTTGTTTCTCTCCCATATATCCGTCTGGACTTTCTCCAATATCCGTGGGGTGGAGCCTGCCCCTTATTGGTTCACGTGCTTATTGATGTCAACATGGATCCACGGATACATTTGTGAGATATGGCTAGGTCTCAGGAGGCTAGATTGACAACTTTATGAACCAATCAGAAGCGGCGTTCCACTGTAAGGGACGAGTGTCAGGTTGGAATGCGGGTCCTTATTAGATTTGAGAAAGGCCAAACCTTCTATGATTTCTGAAATTCAGATGACATTAGCCAGGTTTATTTCCTTTGACAATCTGCTGTCAGTAGAAGTGGGACTCACAAATTGAGGCATTTTTTTTTGTCTTACAGAAGGACGGCATACACCAATGGCTTGCACAACAGCCTACCCCGATTCATCCCAACACTTCTTTGTAGCCACTCGTCTCAATGCTGCATTCCTTTACCCCCAACCCCCCCCCCCCCCCACCTCCCCCTCTCAACACTAATACTGTGGCTGGGTCCATTAGCTCACTAGCGCTAATGCTGCAGATTACTGGAGGATCAGAGTCACAGGGTAAGCGAGGACCAGGCAACATACACACACCTCATCCCACCACTAGCACCCACTGAGCTAGTTAGGGTAGCCCTCGTGATTATCAAAAGAGTCTTAGCTTTTTTTTCTAACACACATGCACACGCGCACACACACACATGCACACGCGCACACACACACACACACACACACACACACACACACACACACACACACACACACACACACACACACACACACACACACACACACACACACACACACACACACACACACACACACACACACACACACACACACACACACACACACACACACACACACACACACACACACACACACACACACACACACACACACACACACACACACACACACACACACACACACACACACACACACACACACACAACACTCAAACTCTACCAACTTCATTGGTGTTGTAAATCTGGCCAGCAGGGAGTTAATGGCTGGCTCATAAAATCCTGAGGAGGAAGGACAGGACTGCAGCCAAGATGCCTGATGCCCCAAATGAGAAGCATGTGGGGGGAGGGGGGGGGGGGTCAGGAGGACAGAGTGCGGTAGGGGGGTGAAGGTATCCTATGTGTATCCAGGGCCGCTGCTAAGCTATTGGGTGCCCTAAGCTTTTAACAGAAAGAACAGGTTAACGTGTGAAAAAGTTGCCGAGTAGCATTCTAACTGCCTTTGCAAAGGAGAGACTCTGTCCACGTGATTGATGGTTGACCACAGAAAAACTGGTGATGAGTGAATTTGGAGGCGGGCTGTCGCCGTGCCTACCTAATCAGAAGCTAGGAATGGTCCTGGTATAGTAAATAGACATATCTTAATTGGCTGAAAAAAAAAAAAAACATTTCTTCACTTTTGATTGGGTGGGAAGGGCGCACATTTGGGTGGTCAGAGCCCACCCTTGCCCCTTGGCTGCCGCCGGTCCTGCTTGCCATTATGAATCACCATTCAAAAACAGCTTGATAAAGCTGGGTAGGCTATAGGCCTAATTAGGGGAAACATCTAATTTCCCCGAATTGAGTGATGGTTACACAATTAAGAAAATACAATGATGTTAGTTCATAACTAATTTATATATTTTTTATAATATAATGATTATCATGAAACCTCAATTTTAGGGGGCCCCCAGATCATCTATTTTTCCTTTGTAAAAAAAAAAAAAAAATATATATATAGCTATAATTTTACCCCAGGTACTTGGTGCCCTACGCGCTCTGCGTACAGGGATCGGTGGCCCTGTGTGTATCCAACACAAGGGGAAAGGGGTGTCATCGTGCATGCATGTCGTATGAGAATGAACCATGGAGCCACTTGACAGAGCAACAACTGTGGTCATGTATCTGCCCCTCATGATCAATGACTGTTTCAGTTATCAAGTATTAACTTTAATGTATTTAGCAATGATACATAAATATTTTAATATAAGTCACACAACGCAAAGTCGACCACAAACCACCAGGTGTTTTTCTGTTATGGTAGGATGGAGTGTTCAGACAAATGTAACATTTTAGATTGAGTCATCTTCCAAAACTGCACTGATTTTCTAGGATGCAATGCAAACCGTTCACAGAATGCCTGTTTCCATACAATTAAGGAAAAATGTCAAATCTGGGGCTATCATTAAAGTGTCTATGAGTAACATTGTCGGTTGGTGGCCCCTTTGGACAAAAGCGGTAGTATTTTTACGACGCCATTTTTACCGCTCATTCATTTAGGAGTAAACAATGCAGTCTATTTCGCTCCCGTGAAATTGTGTAGACGTTGCTTGGCAACGCCCTCCTCCCGCCCGCCTATCACTCTCCCTTTTAGCTTTTCTTCATTGCATTTTCTTTTTTTCTTTGATGGTTCAGCCCCGTTATCAGTCATTATGACGACAAATAACTGTCTCAAACAAGGCTCCCGCTCCCCTTCCCTCACCTGGAGGGATAGGCTTCTCAAATCCCGTTGCTGCGCTACACTGAAATCTGCGACCAATACGAATATGTGACCATAGAGCCTGCAGGCGCAAACCGAAAATCGGACTGGGTGTGCGACCAGACCAAATGCAGTTATAAAAACTGTATAAAAACGTCTTTCTTTGCACTGATGGTCTCGTTTGCTGTTAAAGGTAATTTATGATTATCAGAGGAAACATGAGGCTGTTTTAAAGATATTGAAAAGTTACTCGTAGTGGCTTTAAGTCCGGAGTTGGCAGAGGAGAAGATGGAAGCCTAAAGGGTTGCCTACTAGATTTCGATCCTATAAACCACGTCCATGGTCATCCATTCAGCGCATTGCTCAAGTTGTATCATGAATGTGGAATGTCAGTCACTTGATACATAATGTACTGTACAGCTCCAGAAAAAATTAAGAGACCAGTCTGGATTTTTCTTAAATCTTCATCTCTACATTTGTAGAAAAGGCCCCAAAGTCATAGGTTACGTTACAGTGTCGTTATTTCTTACAGTGTGTTAAGATGTGTTTTGTTCAGTGTGGATAACAGTGGATGTCAGTTAGGGCCGTGACGTCAGTCGGCCGGAGAGTCTGTTTAGTAAGTTTCCTTTCTCTTCTCGCTAGGTCAGGTGTGTGAGCATGCATGTTGCCGCAGTAATCGACTATTCCACATGTGAAACGTGTTTATTTGAGTTTATGTGAATCACCCGGGCCGTGTGTGAGTATGTACATGCAGTCCCGATCGCTGTTATAAGTTATAGTTTGCATGTTATTAACGGCTGCGATTCGCGGGTCGCAACAGCTGTTCTACCATCTCATCACGAGCGGAGTTTAAGCTTTTGTTATTTTCCCGCGATCTATGCTGCTGTGCCTGTGAAAGAAGGAAAATAAGAGCGGATACACCATACTCCTCCTCTCCTAGTCTCATGCTTACAGTCTGACAGTTTTGGCCTTAAGTTGTGTTCTGGCCGACACCTCTGAAGTGAAACCAGTGATAAGCAGATCAGCGTGGTACCGGTACATCCACCAGTTTCCTCCGCTACAACATTAGCTAATGGGAATGCTCTTAATGACACTATTCTTATTGTGAATTTGGTAGAAATGTTGTCAGTAGTGTATAGTATAAAACCAAAATGTTAATTTTACTCAAACATATGCCTATAAATAGTCAAACTAGAGACACTGAACATTTGATGGATGATGGGAGTTGTGGTCCCATATGAATGGTTTTGTCAGTCAAGCCGGTTTGGATATAAGGTCATTTAGCCCCAGCTTTTCCAGTAGGCACATCACTGTAGAGCTGTGTATCTATCCACTGTGGCTCCATGGACTTTTATCAGCTGAGCGGCCCTTGCTGCTTAAACACCAGCTTCTGTCATACACAGCTCTTCAGTTCAAAGACAACACTGCATGGGAGATCAAAGCATGGCCAATCTGGTATGCGCACACACAAATACACGCGCCCCGCTGCACTAACACATAGCAGCACACACGATAACGCGTCCATAATCTCGGTCGCACACTCGCAAAACACAGCGGCTCCGACCGCACATGCCCCCTCTGGCATTGATCAAAGGGAGGAATGTGATAGATAGAGGGGAGATAAGAGGGAGGGAGAGAGAGAGAGAGTGTGGATAAGGTGGCTGTCTCACTTCAGTAATCAGGCTGCTGTGTGTGTCAATAACTTGAAGATAAGACGGGGACACACATTTCCAGTAGACACACTTCTAAGGCATTCCATGTAGAGCTGGAACAGTGGCTATGCATTCAAGTACACTAAACCCAAGCAAAAACCTATACGCATTTCTATTGCGGTAACTTGTTGGGACCTTTGAACCTTCTGATTCCATTCTGACCGCTCTCTTTTGAAGCAGGGTAATTGTATTTGTGATTGTTTTATATGTTTTCCCCCCAACCTAGGTAATACATGGAAGTATAAAGGAGTGATGTCATATACAGTATGTGATGAATTTGGACTAATAATGTGTCATGTTTGTTCAATATTGCAATGGACTTTGATATTTAGTTTTTTAATATGATTAGCATATGGTTTCCAACAATGGCAACGAGAGGGAGGGTGGAGTTCATGATAGTGTAACTTGTTCAGGCCTGAACAGCCACAGAAACTACAGCAAGGTAAAACACTGAATGTGCTTTAGATATCAGTGTCCATGGAAGACCCATTAATAATATACTTCTTTACCAGCGTAGAACGGACAGATCACTGAAGAGTAATGCAACCTAGAACAACATCAGTTACAAAGTCTTAACTTCCAGTCCAGGACAATAAATGAAGTTATCATACTGGTTGGCAAAACTTGCTATTAAACTAGCACCAGCCACTCACTGTCTGAAAGCAGCCTGATCCCCTGCTGGGAGAATGCAGTTGATGTGATGACGCTTTAGCTACACACCATGACCTTTGAAAAGACTTTATTGGACTGCCATCTATTCTTTCATCCTAACTCAAAGCTTAAAGACAACAATCCTAAACTTATAATGACAGGAGACCTCACTGGAATGGACTCAGAGCGTAAACCTTCTGCAGTTTGGCTCTATATTTGTGTAATCCATGGAGAGAGGTTATAGATGGAACTGAACCTAGTCATATCTGTTTGGAACAACAGTGGTGATCAAAACTCGGAGAGCGTAAAAATAATCTCTGTGGTTCGAGTGAAAAAAGGCGACTGTGGGATCCCGCAGGCCCCTGATTACATAGTGGTCTTGTGCACAGAGCTTTTAACTGGCAGTTTGTGTATTTCTTTACTGCTTTGGTGTTGCATTTCACAAAGGATGAGGATTAGGGCCACGTGAAAAAAAAAAAACATCAAAAAATTCCAAGATGAATCCCAGAATTTGAAGAAAGAAAAAGTCCGGAATTTGGAAGAGTAAAGACAGACATCAGATTAAGTTGAGACACTCAGTGCGTTTACATGTAGACTCATACTCGGGTGAATCAACGAATAAGACTTCAGCAGGACTTGTAAAATGCATGTAAACACCTTTATCTGTTCTACTTCGCACACAAATCGGCACATTAACGGACATGCGAAGTCGGATAAGAACACCTAGATAACTCGTTTAAAGTCGGCATTCCATCCACATGTATAAAGGATCGCATATCGCACATCGGAGTTTGCGTTCTGCGCTTGCTCGGAATCCCTGCCGAGGATTTCACAAGGAAGTGGAAGGAGACGACGTAATAAATAGTAGTGTTGTTGCCGGAAGGGAACCGGACGTGGCTCTATAACCACTTGTTGAAAGGACTGCAGCACTACCTAGTTTAGTGGAGTCAGCCATGCTCCGGCCATTTATCCGATTCTCTTAAAGGCCATGTATACTCAGACAAGTTACACGGCCCATTCGAGTGGCAAGTTCAGTATATGTCTTAATCCAATCTAGTTGTCCCATGAAAACGCAGTGTTATGACTTTACAAGGAACTTTTAAATATTTCTGAAACGGTCAAATTTTTCCTCTGATGATCATGAATGACATGTAACAGCAAACGAGACCATAATGCCTTTGTCTGGGTACGCTCACACAGGAACTACAGCTGGCATAGGAACAACACTACCACGTTTGTCCAAAGGGGGTGCTAGAATTAACACAAACTTAAAGGTCCTCGGAGCACCTTTAGGTCATAATTCTGACTTTTTTTCTCACAGAATTTACACTTTGAACTCAGAATACTGACATTATTGTCAGGATAACTGTACTGATCTGTTGCCGCCTTTCTGATGCACAAAAGCTGGATATTCAGATGAGTCCCCACATGCCGAATCACAGTCTGTGTGGGCCTAAACCACACATGGGCATTTTACGGCCCGCGGGCCAGACCCGGCCCGTGGGCTGTCTCAGTCCGGCCCGCGACATCCACGGAGAAAAGAAGAAGAAGTAAAAAAAAAAAAATCCCGCATTATAGAGGCTTATGAGTTTGAACTGCTATACGATCTGATTGCAACAGAGGGCGCTATTTTAATTTGGAATGGGTGAAAATGCGCTTCCTTGACTCTTGCATAGACAGTTTGATGATCATCAGGATGAGTGCTGTGAAAAAGAGGAAAGTTGATTCGGAATGTCGTGTTTTTAACACCGAGTGGACTTCTAAATATTTTGTTACTCATGTGGGTTCAAAGGCTGTATGCCTAATATGCCAAAATGCAATTTCCGTTTTCAAAGAATATAATATTAAGAGACATTTTTCGACCAAGCATGCCAACTATGCCACCAACCTATCGTCGCAGGAGAGAGAACAAAAGGCCCTGAAATTGTCCTCCGATTTAACCGCCCGTCAGAATACTTTTGTGAAGCAGACGGCCATACAAGAGACAGTCACAAAAGTAAGCTACATGCTGGCTCATAAGCTAGCCAAACACAGCAGGTCGTTCTCAGAGGGCGAGTTTGTGAAAGACTGTATGGTTGAGACTGCTAGCATCCTGTGCCCTGACAATAAAAGTCAGTTTGAAAAAATCAGTCTGTCTCGTCGGACCGTTACCAGGCGTGTGGAAGTGATTGATAAAGACTTGTCTGATAAACTGCTAAAGAGAGCAGCCGACTTCACCTATTTTTCCATAGCTCTGGATGAGAGCACCGATATCAAAGACACCGCCCAGCTACTTATTTTCATAAGAGGGATCACTGATGAGTGGAGGAATTTCTTGCCATGGAATCGATGAGAGGGACAACGCGGGGCTGTGACCTCTACGAATGCGTGTCAGGATGTTTGGAGAGATACAACCTGCCATGGACTAAATTACTGAACGTGACCACTGATGGATCTCCGAACCTCACCGGTAAAAACGTCGGACTTTTGCGGAGGATACAGGACCGGGTGAAAGATGACAATCCCAACTCACATTTGATTTTCCTACACTGCATCATCCACCAAGAATCCCTGTGTAAATCTGTGTTGCAACTGGATCATGTCACCAAAACGGTGGTAAAACTCGTAAACTTAATCCGGGCCCGAGGGCTCAACCACCGCCAGTTTATTCAGCTGCTGGAGGAAAGTGGAGCAGAGCACACGGACGTGCTGTACCACTCCAGTGTTCGCTGGCTGAGCCTGGGAAAGGTGCTGCATCGTGTGTGGGAGTTGAAAGGAGAGATCGTGACGTTTCTGGGGAATGTAGGTAAAGCAGACGAGTTTACAGAGTTGCAAGACTTGGATTGGATGTGTGACTTTGCATTTGGGGTGGATGTACTGAGCCATCTAAACGACCTAAATGTGAAGTTACAGGGGAAGAACGCATTTGTGCATGAGCTGTATTCACACGTGACAGCGTTCAAAGCCAAGCTGATCCTGTTTTCTCGACATATGAGCAACAAGTGTTTCACACATTTCCCAACGCTGGCTACACTGGATGTGTCACCGCGCCACACTGACAGATACTCCACTACTCTGACACACCTCCACAATGAGTTCAACCGCCGTTTCTCTGACTTTGAGAAGATTGAACCAGAACTGGAGCTGGTGTCCACTCCCTTCTCATTCGACAGCGAGAAAGCGCCCCCAGATGTGCAACTCGAACTGATTGACATCCAGTGCGATCTGACTCTGAAAGAGAAGTTCAGCACCTCCCCACTGGACAGCTTCTATGGCTCACTGAACGAAACGCAGTTCCCGAACCTACGCAGGCATGCACGGATGATGCTCGTTTTGTTTGGCTCCACCTATGTCTGCGAACAAACATTTTCCGTGATGAACTACAACAAGTCACGTTACAGATCACGTCTGACGGATGAACATCTGTCCTCTGTGTTGCGCATTGCAACATCACACATGACGCCAGACTTTGATGATCTTGCAAAGGGAGGTGACCGTCTGCATTGTTCCCATTAACTGACAACCCTTACTCCGTGTGTGCACAAAGCTGTGGACATGTACACAGACAGTGGACACATACACGGGTCCATTCGGACTTTTTGGAGCTTCACGGATACAGAGACAATTTGTGCACTATCAATCGGCAGCAAGATAACTGCCAGAGTTGTTAAAACAGTGTGAGTATTAAAAACCACTGTCTATTTTTTTTCTGATGAGCATTTCAATGCAATAATTTAGTTACAACAGCTGGATGCAATGTTTTTTTTTGTTTTTGCAATGTGAGTAATTTCTCACAGTTGTAATTTAAAGGAGTTGTGTGTTTCTCCATAAATAAAATCATATAAAAAGCCTAATATTTTCTTCATTGAGTGATGCAGGTCTGTTACACAAATATAACAGTCTCACTGAATCATAGTTAATTGTTGCAGAGTTGTTAATTGTAATATTCATGATCATGTATTTGTTTAAAAAGGGCTAGTGAATAACACAATCAAGCCCACCAAATCTATGTACCGGTAGTTTAAAGTAATTCTGCACTAAATATTTCATGTTTAAATTTTATTTCCAATTGTGTGGCCCTTCACTTACTTTAACGGAGTCAGTATGGCCCACTGGAAAAACATATTGCCCACCCCTGGCCTAAACAGAACACTATGGTTTGGGTGCTTTGATGTGCACAAGACGCCTATGGAACGTGTTGCACGTGACAGTTGGGAGATAAGACACTTTTTTGTACCTTTTCCACTGAATTCTGAAGTTGACCTCAGAACTCTATTTAAGTGGCTCCATTTTTCCCCTGTCCTTTCATGATGTCAGATTCATTGACACTTCACCCGCCTTGCCTCGTGTGAATGTCGATAGTTAGTCTGCTATCGGTGTATGAATGTGTGGGAATGGGAACAGGTCTCCCTTGTAAAGAGTCTCCGGCCTCAATGGGATTTACCTGTATAAATAAAGAATAAAAAAAAATAAAAAATTGTAAAGCTAATGTATGTATTTAATTGGCTGTTGATCTTCAATAGCGGTGGAAGGATCAACTCAAGCCAATTGAGTAGAGGGTGTAAAGTCTCTAAACAAGGAATGAACAGACAGTGTCGCTGTGCATGATGACCTCGACAAGGAAAATAACTTGATTTGAAAAAAATTAAGTAAAGAAATTAAGCAAAAAAAAAAAAAAAGAGGCCAAATAAAGAAAATAGTTGTTTGAGCGATCATCCAGTCATGTGATGTTCTACAAAAACAGCAGGCAGGCAGTCACACAGAGGTCAACTGGGCCACGAGCTGGGACTGCTCTAGCATGTGGAGGTCCAATCACTTATTATGCTAATATGAATGAATGTAGCAATCCTTGTCCAATTCTTCTGCTGAATTAGCTGCATTTTCTTCCTTTAAAAGCCATATCATTACTTCTATGAGGTAACCTTTATCTAAGTCTGTACCTTGGAAATACAAGAAGACACACACACACACACACACACACACACACACACACACACACACACACACTCTTACAAACACACATAACTAAAGTGTCCTTATGTGTTCTCATTTTCTCCATATCTCAGCTCACACACAGCTCCTCCCTTCTAGATTCACCCTTGTCCGTGGGAAGCCTGACCTAATCTCCCATCTGCCCCGGCTCCCGGTACACAGACTGCTTTCATTCCTAACGAGGTTCCTGATGAATTTTCTTAAAGGCGGTGATGGGCCAAATTGGAGCTGATGTGTCCCATCCGGACAGGCTGGACGGTGCCATAGGACGGAGCCTTGTCCTACAGGCCATGTGACAGCCGAAACCAGGCCAAAGTGAAAGAACGTATTAGCACTAACTGCTCAGTTTACTGTGTATTAGGGGTTGCTAATTTCATTACCAAGCACGTGTATGTGTATTGGTGTGTGTATTGGTGTGTGTGTGTCTGTGTGTGTGTGTGTGGGGGGGGGAGGGGGAGTGGGTTGGGTGCAGAGGATGATATAAACCCTTGAGGACACAACTATACTGTAGATACTAAGCTGTAGGACAGTTGTGATGAGAAAGATGATGTATTGTATTGTTCTACTAAAACGAGTGTGTGTATAGATGAGGTTCCCAGAAATGTGTGCGCATGGTGTGCCAAAGGTAATTAACCATATACATGTAGAGTATGTCTTAAAACATGCACGTGTGTTAGGTCAGAGGGGTGTGACCAAGGAGGTGTGACGTGATTGTGTGTTTGTGTGTAACAGTTGGAGGTGAAGGAAAGAGGGCATCAGACTAAGTATCTGGTTGGGTTGTTTTGACACACACACACACACACACACACACACACACACACACACACACACACACACACACACATAGAGTTTAAAGAGGGTAAGAGAGGGGGGGCATGACGCGTCAAGCTGGAGCCATGACTCAGTTGTGTGTGTTGCGTGAGTGTGATGGGGTTGATCCCATTGTGTGTGTCAACAAGCCGTCCCATTCAGCGCCTGTGTGGCTAAACTCTGCTAATGAGCGTTGCCTCTGGCTGGGCCTAGCAAGCAGAGCGCTACACACACACGCACACGCACACACACACACACACAGTTTCCAACCCCGAACCAACGGATGGGGGCGGGGGCCATTGCTGTTCACAAGTGCGGGGGGTAGAAGAGTGTGTGAACGAAAGAGTGAAAAACAGAGAGAAAGGGAAATAATGAGTCAGGATGCCACCTCATCAAAAGATGACAAATTGCAAATACAGTAAATGTGACTATTTTAGGTGTTTCCCACACACAGGCTCTACTTAGGAGATTCAAATCAAATGTAGCCTATTAGTCGGTGTGAGTGTTATCGTGGTGCAGCCATGTGCGCGGCCCATGCTACAGGTGTTTTTGTTGTTAGTTTGCGTCAAAGTGTCTCATACACCCAGCTTAAGTGTACCGTCGGATCAAAGTAAAGACATTAGCGCCACCGAAGTGTATCGCTACATTCCTCTGCAAAGTTGATCTGGCAGCTAAAGCTAGTTAGCTTAGCCGAGCCAAAGCAAGGACACTTGCTTAGAGAGACCAGCGCATTCCCAACTACAGTTCGGGCCAAGAAGGTGAGAGATAACAGAACTCCTGTTGTAGGATACTCAATTTGTCAAATAAAGAACCTCGCGTCACCACACCAGCTGCGTTTCCATAGCCTTGCTTTAATGCAAACTTTAAATTATCGAATCAGCAACCGGTGATGGAAAGCTAAAATTCGATTAAAAATCCACTAATTCGCCAACACGTTTTTATGCTCGCTTGAGGTGGTTTTTGACGCATTTTTCAAATAACTTGTGAAGTAGTGAACATTGAACACACATGACTGACAACAGATGCATGGATAACATGGCTAGGGGCATGTCAAAATCTGACTTAATCACAAATGTCATGGCTGATCACAGTATAGCCTAAACTGCAAACGCGATCTTGATAATAAAAAGGGAAAGTGTTTTCATTCATACTGTAGAGCCATTTGGGGGTTATACGGAGGTGGGTATGGGGTAGAATCTATTTACCCAGTCTTATTTACTGATCTCATCCCCTAATAACTCTAACTCCTAACCGAAATATGAAGATAAAGTGCTAAGAATGCACATTTGTCAGCCTGGTTCTCCAGCCGAGTTTGCCAGTTAAAAGTGTCCGGAAAAAGTGGCTGACAGGCGGGAACAGTTTGCGACTAATGCCGCTCCTCGTTTGTGCTGCTTGGTGCTTGCGAGAGCGAATCTAGTTTATCTGATCCAACAGCTTGATGGAAATGCACCAAATTCGTATTTCTTTTGCTTTCTTTTTTCGAACTTTCAAAAGATTCGCTTCACACAATATGGAAACGTGGCTACTGACAGCCTCTGGGATAAATAGAAGAGAAATAAAATGGCACATTACATGGTGATGTGTTCAAGTGATGTTGGTTAAAATGACAATTTGGAGGAGATAGCTAATTGTGATTAGTTTAATGTGATTTTGTAAATTGAAGTGTTAGGCGAACAACTTAAACAAAAGGTTACAGCTGCTGCTGAAATAGTAGGGGAGAGTGGGGGGAGCTGTGCGACTTTTTACTCAAAGTGACTTTAAAGTGAGGCCTTGACAGTAATGTCAGTAAACTAAAATATGTATGTATATTTCAGGGTGTTGTGCATCCCTGGCAACAGTAATTTTGGATCTGAAATAATCTGTTCAAGAAATATAGCTTTTGGAAAAAAAGTTGTCTTGTGGCACAACTTGCCCCCGGTGTGGTGTAAATTGTGCCACAAGAGAGAATACCATGGGGTAAATTGTGCCATTGATATATATCTCATAAACTGTAATGCAAGACAAATCCATTAGACAATCACTTATTTAAGGTTTATTTAAAGTAAATAAAGTAAATATTTTACAAAGATCGAAGGACAATTTTCTTAAAGGCCTACTTCACCGGTTTGAATATGAAGGCGTATTGAATTCTGAGATCCTATGTAGTATAAATGTGCAAAAAAAATTAAAATCGGTTCATCCTAGCCTGAGAAAAGGCAGAAAGAGTGTTTTTTTTAACCCTATATTTCTTTCTCGTGATATCACAGAAAGAGAAATATAGGGTTAAAAAAAACGTACTTTGTAAATATTACTGTGATGTCACAGTAAAAGACATCAGCTTAAATGTGCTTATATCTTATTCCTTGTGTCTCCCTTCTTTACAGGATGAGTCAAATGGATGGCTCTTCTTAAATATGTGGTCACATTTCCAATTTCTTCTATGGTTTTTCTAGCACTGGCACAACTCAATCCACTCTGCCCTATATAGAATAAAATATATAAAAGGGCAGATGCAATTAAACAAAGGTAATACCGTGTACCAGGGTATATCATTTGAGTATGATTTAAAGGTATCCTCTCAAAAATTGGATACCGCCCAACCATTTAGTCTGGTTTGTTTAATATGTAAATAGTTATTCCTTTCTAAACTATTTAACGTTGTTAATTTGTATCAATAAATAGCCTAGTAGTTCATAAACCTTTGTTTGACTCATTTATTACTGAACCCGCCCATCACTTGCCTCTCCCTCACACTCTGGTCCACCTGACCACTGAGAGTCAATTCTCAACCTGTGGGAAACACTGATCTTCATGGCCAAACGTTCAAACACAAGAATAACTTTTAGTAAAAAGTATGTGGAGACAAACTCCCAGTTAATAACAAATACTATATGTATAGCAAATACTCTAAATATATTATCTTAATAAATACCATGTTCAACTATACTGTATCATTTTGTGATATCTTACAGCAATATATTGCTTTCTGATTCGGACTCAAAGTTGATATTTATTTCCGTTAAAATGTATTAAATCGCCAGCTCCAAAAATGTATATTTAAAAAAAAAAATCCCTTTTTAATCAGGTTGAGATTGTGAACTCCAACCTCCACTCCAGTAGTTGCAACACACTGCCAGGTTTTTAAATTGAATGACATTTTTGAATGAAATCGTTTTGACTCAATGCGTCTGAATTATCAAAGCATTGCGACTTGAGCAACTTGTGGCATATTGCAACATATCACAATGTATCATGGTACATACAGTATCATATCAGGAGCCATGTATGGTGTATGCGTGTCGTATAGTGAATTGCTTGCCAATACCCAGCCCTAGTTCACATTAGTCAAGGGACACCAAATGCTAATCACATCCAGAATGAAAAATAAAACTCCACTGCTGATACTTTGATGGCCTGAATAGTTTGTACAATGCTGAACGAATAGACGGATGAACCAGAAAGAGAAAAAAACAAATCAAAAGGAACTCAGAAAATCATTAGTGGGAAAAGAAGATAAATGTAAAGATGAGGGGGAAGAAAAGCCAAAAGAAAAAGGAGAGAATCAAGGGAGGCTGGTCATAAGAGCCACTGGAAGATGAGAGTGAGAAAAGGAGGCCATGTCACCCTACATCAGCACAATGAGCTCTCTCTCTCTCTCACTCTCTTTTTTCTGTTCAATATTTTTTTTCCACCACCAGCAAGCTATTTCCAACCCACAGTGTGTGTGTGTGTGTGTGTGTGTGTGTGTGTGTGTGTGTGTGTGTGTGTGTGTGTGTGTGTGTGTGTGTGTGTGTGTGTGTGTGTGTGTGTGTGTGTGTGTGTGTGCGTATGTATGTGTGTCTGAGTGTGTGTGTGCGTATGTGTGTGTGTCTGAGTGTGTGTATGCGTGTTTGACTGAGTGTCTGCTGGAGGTGAGGTTTGGGGCCGAGGCCATTAAAGCTCTGTTAAAACACTTCTGATGCTGTCGGTTGGTGCTGAAGCAAAAGGAAGAGTGAAAAAAGGAGTGGAAGTGAGACAGGGAGGGAGGGAGGGAGGGAGGGAGGGAAGGAGCACACACACTCAGTGGCTATCTTGGCCTGCCCAGCGGTCTGCTGGCAGCCTGTCAATACTATGAGCACAGAGGTGCGAGATGAGTCAACAACCTAATTCTAACATCAAACTTTCATGGGCAGCAGAGGGGAAGAGTGGAGGCTGGAGCCATGTGGGGCGAGAGAGCTTTGCTGTTAACGCTCTCTCCATCACCTGACCTTCACTCCTCCAAACCTTTTAAAAAGCCTTTAAAACAGCGAGCCCCTTTTACACACTCGCACTACACACATGCAGTGCCACCCTAGACACCCGGGGAACAACACACACAGGCTTGCACTTTTAAAGTTCTGACCTGCGGCTGAATTACATTTGGAGCGTTTTAGCAAGATATAATAGTGACCCTCTCACTCTCTCCCCCCCCACACACACTCTCTGCAGACGCCAGTGAGTGCCGGCAGCTTTATTTATTAAGTATGGCCTGAGAGAAGAAGATGCAACATGGGGCAAAAGCCGAGAAGCAGTTTGAAGAGACTGGCTTTTAATGGCTCGCTCACACGCTGGGACGCTAGTGGTCGGGGTGGCGGCTTTGCGGGGACACATTTTGGAGTGGCGGATGGATGGTGTTTGTCCAAGGCTTGTTGTGAGTTGATGGCTGTGTTTTTGTGGTCATGGGAAGGACAGGGAGATTAAAGTGAAGAATCTCGCTGTCAATTCCAGAGGCAAACAAAAAAAAAAGAGAAAGAGAAAATAATACAGCATCACCAGGAGAGAACCCCAGGCTTATACTGCAGCCCACGTTGTCCGTGCTTATGTCAAAAAAAAATCTGAGTTCTTTTTTTGTTAAATTTTTTTTTTTGGCATTTTCAAGCTTTATTAGATAATACAGAGTTGAAATTGGGAGACAGAGAGAGAGAGGGGGGGGGGGGGTGACCTGCAGTAAAGGTCGGATTTGAACCCGCGACCACTGCAACGAAGGCCTGAGCCAATATGGTACGCGCTCTATCCACTACGCCTGTACAATGTAAAATAATTATTCTGGTGTGAATTTATAAAACTTTGTAAATTAGAATATTTTTTTTTCTTGGAATAAGCCCACATCCCCTCAATTAAAATATTAATAAATGACAAGGTGTTCATTGGGACTCAAAGATGAATGCAAATCAATGGACTTTACTACCTCTGTGTAACTTTTTAGCATGGAAGATCTGTCAGAGTATAGCTCAACATATGTATACACTCATTAACCAAAGCTTTTTCTGCCTATGGTATAAGAACATGGTGATGATATGCTGGAGATGCCTCAACATAACAGAGGCAGAGCATTTAAGTCTCATATCAAAGCCACTTTTGGATCTACTTCCTTAACACCACGGCTCTCTATTCCCAAATAAAGATGAGACTGCATTAAAAATACAATAACTTAAATAACCAATGAGGTACATTAATGACACACCATACATACTATATTTACATGCTGAATAGTGATAATACAAAGAAAAAGAGCTGAGGTTAAGTAGTGAAATCAATTATTCATGCCCTGCATAAAAACATCTTTGAGCCCCATTTCATTGTTGCTGGTCTAGAGCAGGTTAACACTGAGACACTGTGTCAGTCAGTGCTAGGCATTCTCATTCATTATTGATACGATGGAGATTCGTGAACATCGAATCATAAGTTGCTTATGACAGGAATGATCATTTTAACATGCAAAACTGCAACAGTCTCACCAAAATGAAACATAACGGCCTACATTAGGAACTGCTATACCTTTATGTAATTGGTCTGGATGGTGGGATGTAATGCTCTTACAATGGCCTCAATGTTCTTTAACATTATGTTCATTTTGAAAAAAAATAAAAAATAAGGGCAAAATACATTTTGGGCAATAAAAATGCCAAATAAAATTGTCCATATCAGCTACTGCTCACTTCAATCCAGAAATATCCAGATATCAAGTAGGGCCTTTGAAAAAAAAATCTGGAACCTTTTTCATAGCAATGTGTGAAGTTGAGAGTCATGCTAAACTTAAACTAAAGATTTATGCTAGTGGAGCTCATCCCCACCTCATCCCACAAACCAAGCTCAGACAACTCTGCTGCCACAACACTGTCAAAGCTGTCACATCAGCCAAGCACAGCAATACATCCTGCTTTGGTAAATCAACTTTTCTCTGGTTACAAATGTAGGGGGGGGGGGGGATGCTGACTGCCAACTCCATCTTGAGTCTTTTCTTTGAAGGGGCCAACTGTAAAACATCTCGTCAGGGATCGGTGGTTGGAGGGTTTTTGGCGAATGAGGATGACAGCAAGGCAAACAAACAAGTCTGGAGGCTTGATCACTGATGGCCAGGCCAGGAGAGCAGAGAGGAGGGAGGGATGGAGGACTGGGAGTAGTGATAGTAGTAGTAGTGATTGGTAAGTGTGAGGTAGAAAGATGAAGAGATAGAAGGGATGAAGAGAGGACACAGATTAAATAGTAAAACTAGGAGGGAGGTGTCAGGGCTAAATCTGACCAGTGAGGGGATTGTGTAGGCCAACACTGAGGCAAGCAGGCAGCTGACAGCTGGTAGTGTCAGATATTGAACATTGGGACATTTTAATGCCAAAAATGACAAGATATGGCACATTTAAAATATTTGTTCTAACCTCAAACGGTTCGGTAATTACAACATCAATGCATGCTAAGCGGTACACAAAACGCATGTTGGTGAGGGGTAGATGAATGAATGAATAGGGCTGGAGACTTCACATGACATCATGGGCTAGAAGTTGAGCACTGATATTGCCGTTTGTCTCCTCATTGACCCTAAAATGCTGACTGACCCTAATGCAAGGTTCTTTTTTTTAACTAGGGCCCTGCTGTCTCTCTTGGGTCAGCACTACACTGTCCTGGGGAGAGGCCAACGCTTGCATGAATAAGTATAGAACCGTTAGGGGACCAGAGTCCGTTGGCTGACTTTTCCACCCCACTGCATTTTAACACATTAGGAAGCCCCACTGTCAGTAATGAGACAGAGGGACAGGGCTGGGGGTGAGAGAGTGTACTCGCCATCCTCAGAGCACACAGCTCCCTCAGCTCACAACTAGACTCTGTCACTCTCAAACCTGTTACTGTTGTGCAAATGTTACTTCAATCTCACGTGGAAAAAATAGCACTCCTGCTTGTTAACCTTTTTACTTCATAAATGATGTAGCATAAAGAGTAGAGCAAACAGACAAACCTTGATTGAGATATAATCACTTGGCAAGCACAACCAACTCCATACAACATCAGGCCTTTAGAACATGACCATTAGTCTGTATTTGTATGGTTGTCATGCTCTGTAAATGTGGGTATAATAACCTTACTATTCCTGACAAAACCAGCCTGGTCTGCATGATCAACTATTGTTGAATAAAAAGATCTATTTTGTCCATTGGCAATGCGTTAACAAAATCGACCAAAGAGAGAAACAAAAAATAAGTAACCAAATTTGAGTCAGTGTGACGTGTTGGTGCTTTCTAATGCTGAATATGCAGCTTTGACTTCTTATCAGATTTTCAAACTGTAGTTGAACTTTTTGTCAAAATTGTAACAACAAGCTAGGTTTCAATTTTCTTGACGAGCGACCTCTTGTGGCCCTCCGAACTATAACACAAACCTTTCTCACGACCACATGATACAAAACCTGCTATCATCAGGTGGATGGCTGTCTGGGGAAAGTATTGGAATCCTACCAACCACAAGCAACCTGATCTATATATAAGGACTGCAATCTTCCCATAAGCTTAATTAATGATGTGGTTTTAGTACATTTAAACAATGCTCACCGAAGAGGGTGCCGATCAGAAAATGAGGATATAAAAGGAACTGACAACCCTACCAAAGGTCTGAGGCCTTGTTATGTATATATTGTCACACAATGCCATCTTCGGTTAACTTAGCAAGCGAGTGGCTAAATCTCCAGTTAACTGTTGAGGTAAGACTTATTGAATTGAATGGGATTATTCATCATGTCCCTTTCTTATTATAGAGAGCCAGTAGCTATGACCATAGGATTGGCGCAGCAGCAAACTCTATGGACAGTGAAGCCGTAATTAAAAAAGAAAGAAAAAAAAGAGGTTTCAGGTCGTCTCAATTCACTGGGTGTTTTCAGAAGATTCATCAGGCTCTGACCGCAGGAGTTCATACTGTAGCCAAGGTTGTGTGTGTTGTTCTTCAGAGAAAGAATGTGTGTGTGTGTGTGTGTGTGTTTTCCTCCTCATCTAAGCCCCAGTGCCCCTGTGCCCTGGCCTCTCTCTTCAGCCTTCCCCCCACTGTGTGCGAGGTTTATTCACAGGAAATGCAGGGGAGCCTTACGGGTGGCTGGGCTGATGCGAAGCGACGTGGCGTCTCCAGCGAGCCGGGAACTTAGCATGTCAGGCAGGTCAGCACGGGGCAAGCAGACAGTCGATAAAATATTCAATACAGCACTCCCAGTTCATGGATCTAATACCTCTGGAAAAAAGGCCCCCTCCAAAAATCCAAAGGAGAGAGAGAGAAAAAAAAAAGATCTCTCCGACATCTTTTTTCACAGCAGCCGAATGTGTGTTTATCACACTGGGTGTGTTAACGCTTCATGTCGATGAAGATCTAAGTGAAGTCTTCTTGTGGCAGAGAAAGGCTGAAGCTGTGGACTCATCTTTGCAGGATGACTTATGAATGTCCAACCCCTCCCTGACCCTGATATGAGGCAAGGGGAAAGCTAAGTTCAAAAGTGCACCGTGACCTTCTCCAGCCCATAGGCACCGCTAGCCTTACACACTAGCTGAGTTATTTTGTCTTCCACTCCTCCACTGGCATACTCTCTACTCTGTACTATTATACATACTACATCTGATCATAAAAAATATGTAGTTTGCATCCAGTAGGTATACAATTGGGACATACTTTGACTACTACGCGGCTTGAACTTGCCTCTTGCTAATGCTGTGTATCCTCGGTTGTTTTCACTCGGAAGGCTCCGTCAATGTGAGGTTACTTCCTGTGTGCAATGGATTGTGGGTCAGAATTGCCGAAAAGAAAGAAAACTGCTGATTAGATTTCAACACTCAAAATCAAGACCGGATGTAGTAGTAGGTCATCCGGGTATTTTTGAAGCATGCTGCATCTGAACACATGTATTGGGACATCCTAAATATCATTTCCTACCGTGTACTTAATAGCAAAGGAAGTATGGGTATTGGAACGCAGCCACTATTTCACTCTTCCCTATCTTGCACTTTTTCTCCGGCTTTTGTCTTGTGTGCCCTGCATCTTTCCAGCCAGGGCTCCGGGGGTGTGGGTGTGTGTGTGTGTGTGTGTGTGTGTGTGTGTGTGTGTGTGTGTGTGTGTGTGTGTGTGTGTGTGTGTGTGTGTGTGTGGGGGGGGAGTCCTAGTGGAAAAACATAGGGCAGAGTTTGACAGTGTGGCGAGTGGAGTCTGGAAAGGGGCTGGTCCTGGAATGTCTTGTGTCAGTTTAGCGCAATGGGCGCTAATCCCAATTAGCATCACTCAGATGCACTAAGGGTTGCATCACATCAAGTCAGCCCGGGCTTCAGACAGGACAGGCGCCCTCCATGGACCGTGTGGACACAGTGAAGCACCAGCTGCTTTGGGCCTGTGTGTCTGATTAGCCCAGACACTGAGATGTCCTGTTTGTGTCTTTTGACTCCCGAAGCCGCTGCCGCCCTGCTCCTCCTCTCCTTTGTTGTCTTCCGTCTACTTACATTTTTAACAAGCGTCTCCTCTGTCTCCATCTCTTTTATTGTGTCGTCTGAGTGTGTGGTATTTTATTACTTACACTGCATAGATTGGTTGAGTACACTGGATCAGTGTTACCCACTCAAACGGTTTTCCTTTCTCCCCCCTGAATAATTGATGGAAATGGATGGTTAAGGACAAAGGCAAGTGAAGACTCCATTAAGGGGGCGAGATGTTGAGAGGTGCTGACTTCATCATTGGAGTTGTTAGCGCCAAAGGGGCTAGTGATCCCGGTTCAGACTGTGTATCCAGGACAGACGTTAGGACCAAGGAAACGGCTGCCTTCTGCTCTTAAAACATGCTCTCTGAACATGAGCAGAAAAGCTGCGCTGAAAGCTTGTTCACTTCCAAAAATTTTGTCTTAACAGTTGTCATGCAGGGCGACAATTCCTGGCATACATGCGTTTCACCGAACACCTGCATGGGTTCTGAGAAACACTAAAACCAAAGTGTTGGGCCTAACAAGGTTATGTGGGCGCATGGGGTGGGGTGAGAATGCAGCTTTTTTTATGGAGTACAATTGGGAGCTAACCTAAGTGATAAAAATAGCAGGATCTGGCTGTAATGGGGGGTTGGGGGGGGGGGAGGGGGTTGTTTTTGCTTTTCCAAAAGGCACGTCATAATACATCCCAGAGTTTCAGGGCCTTGCAGCTTACAAATGTCTATAAATAAATGCTTTCCTGAGCTGTACTTCTCTCTCTCTCTCGCTCTCTCTTTCAATCCCAAACACACACTCATGCAGTTTGGGGCTGGAGCCAAGTAAATAGCCTCCTCCTGATGAAAAACATTCCAACACTACTGACACTGTGAAAGGGGAGTGGACGGTGGATGGGGTGAGCGTTGGTGTATGGGGCTTTTAAAAATGGACTCTACACCCTTTTTTCCCCAAGCACTATTTTCACACAGAGAGAGAGAGAAGCCCTCAGCCAGGGCTCTCTAAGGGTTTACTCTGCTTAGACAGAGATGGGCAAAGGCTCTTCTTGGGCACTGCGTGTTCCAGACTGAAAGAAGGAAGGACATTAGCCCCCCACCCCCACCACAAACACACACAAACACACACACACACACACACACACACACACACACACACACACACACACACACACACACACACACACACACACACACACACACACACACACACACACACACACACACACACACACACACACACACACACACACACACACACACACACACACATCGTTTTTTTGTGCTGGATGGTACTGCCAGAGGTCTTCTTTAAAAGGCTATGTTTCTCTTTCCAGTACCATAGCAAACTGTGAGACACAAGCGACACATGTTGTACTTTCAGTTTAAAGCGAGACACTGCAGGGAAAATCATGGTTTGTTCAAGCACGATTCATTTACATATTGTTCTCTATTTTACTTCCATAACATTCTTTCATACTATTCAAAAGGTCCAAAAGTTTACATTTAGGTTTAACTAAACCTTGTCTGTTTGCGTCTGTATATTTCTTCTATACAACCATATTTAATGGCCTTGATCTCAACATTAACTTTTTTTGTCCAATACATACTCTGAACCAAAAATCTCATCTACACTTTCCATAATCATTCCTTTATGGTTATACAGAAGGATTTATTCAAATATTGTTATTTTTTTATCTATGAAAAATGTCTATCTTTAATACCTGTACATTTCTTTTTTTAAATACAAAATGAAAAAAGTCTGTATCCAAAACTATTATTATTTATTAGGATTTGAATATAGGACTTGAGCCTTCTTGCGAGCTGCCCGAGACATGCCGTTATACCAAGTAGCAATAACATGACGCTGTCTAAAAAGTTCTGACTCTAGAAAAAAAAGAAATATAAAGTCGAAAATGTCCCACAAGTAATTGGAACCCGTCAAGCTAAATGCACTAATCAAAGTAAAGCATGAATCAACACACACCGGTTCAGGGTCATGTTAGTGGTGGCTATGTTCTGTCCAATCCATTTTACAGTCACTAAGTTTGCTTAGTGTTTTCATGAACGCAAAACAAAACAGGCCGAGAGCCAGGCATGAAATCTGGGGAAATGATTTGGAACTGTGGACATTTACTGGATTTTCTCTCACTGTTTGCAGAAGACATCATGAATTAAATGTCTACCCTATTTGGTGTTACCTAACTGGCTGCCAGTAATACAATATATTCAGGTCATATAAAGTGAAATATAGTCCAGGCATTAAATGACCTGATCCTCCCACAAATTGCAACAGAAACTATTTCAACTGTTATCGTCTCTTAGCCATAACCTTGTACCAATTTTTTTTCGACTTCCTAAAATAGTGTTTAATATTAGAGGTGAAATGTGCCAAATATGATGGATATTACTCGCTTTTTAATAAAAGCATAAAACCTGGTACCCATGTCCAGTTGGGGGCCCATTTGCAGATATGCAGCAATTGCAAAACAAATCTAATCATGGCGGGTTTGGCGGCCATATTTCTTTTGGCCATAAACATAATCATGCATTTTTGAACCGTAACTCCTGAACCAAACATGATGACACATAACAAGTGATGTCTACCCCTATGTTTTCATGGTGAAATCATGAAATGAAATCACAGTATCTGAGAAACCTCTGCTTTGTTAAAAAACAATCCTCAAGTGGGAAACACAAGAAAATAACTTAACAAAATCCCACCAACCTTCAAATTAATTCTCAAATAGGTACAAATACACACACACACAAAATACTCTGACAACTGGGTAAAGTAAAATGTAAATGTAAATCCTTTGCCGTCACTCTTGGAAGTCATAAGGCGGAGGGGGGGTTGGTGTTGGGTGCTGACTTCAGGAATGCCGTCGGCTCAGAGTTGTAAACGGAGTTGGCCTTCTCTAACAATGGGGCATATTTTGCGAGATGCTGGGAGTCGATAGCAGGCGTCCGCGCCGTGACAAAGGGCCACTTCTCCGGCTCCGTGAGAAAGGCATGTTAGTTCAGCTCTTTGATACAGGACACTGTTTCTCTGCACCGCCATTCATTACCATGTATAACAGAGCGGCTCAATGGACATTGCGCATGAGGCATAACTTGTCCCTCCTACACACTGTCACAGGCTGTATTATGGAGGGCCCTGAGAGCCAGGGTCTTGCCTAAACACTTCCTAGGTGTCTCATAAAAGCAGCTTAGTGTATAGCATAGAGCGAGAGACAAGAATGACATAGCTTGGGTTTCTGTCTTTCTCTGCCTGAGTTTGACTGGGTACTAAAGGAGTGCACAGTCCTTCAAGGCTCGGGGCTTTTGGCGGGAGCATCCCAAGAATAACATGGCAGAGGCATCCAACATTTGTTTCCACTTATGTTACATGATATTTAAGAGCCTAATTTGAACAAATCCTTTCCTCCGACCGCACACTGTACTTTTCTGAGTGAGCTCTTAACGTACAGTACGCTGGGTGTGAATGTCATGCTCAGAGTGCATGGGGCTGGGCAGAGCAGAGCACAGACACCATGTATGGCTTTAACTGCCTCTAGTCTTTTATCAAGAAACTAAATGAAATAAAGCAAGGTTGCTCCAACCCCAACATTAGGGGAGAACGGGGTTGGTAGGCATTTTTACTCTAGTGTGAATTGCTCATCATCAAAACATCTTTCAATAGTCATTCCTACATTAAATTGAAGCTTAAGGTGTTGGCTTGAAATGTGTATCCCTCTCAGTTTCTAACTTATTGTAAGAAAAAAGGAATTAATTAAATTAATTAAAGACACCCTGACACATTGTGACAACCGACCCCATCAAGGGGTCAGCTGTCACACACTATGGGGTTGTTTGTCACAATGCTATCTTAATGGGAAACATCTTAAAACATGTATCTTAACTAGAGGTGGGCATAGATTAATTTTTTAATCTAGATTAATCTAGATTAATTTTGGAATTAATCTAGATGAATCTAGATTAAAATGTCTCATTTGAATTCATTCATAATATGTGTGTGCTCCTAAATAATGACTCAAAGTAAGTCTGTGAGAACGTGTTTCTCAAGCCAGGTGGCGCATCAGACCAGGGGCTCATCTCCTGTTTCCAACATGCATCACAAACTGCTTGAGGAAGCTGTTCTACTATGATAATTGGTGATGAAAATAAATAATGTTCAACAAGATGTTACTTAGTAACGCGTTACCGGCATCGGACCTCTTTTTTCAGTAACGAATAATCTAACGCGTTACTATCTCCAAACCAGTAATCAGATTAAAGTTACTCATCAAAGTCACTGTGCGTTACTTTTTCTGTCATTTTCCTTAGTGAAACATTTTACATAACTGCACAAATGACTGCGATTGCGATTTTATGTAAATAAATGTGCGCGCATGTGTCTCTAAACTCTCCAACTGCTCCAACCGCTTCTCTCGTCTTTTTGGTAGCGCCCCTCGTCTCTGCCATGCAGCGTGTGTGTGTGCCTGTCTGTGTCTGTGTGTGTGTGTGTGTGTGCAGCAGCATTACGGCCGAGTCGAACTGTGGCGCAAAACAAAGTTTTCCCCCCGATGAAATATAGCGTCTGCTATGGGGATATTTAGGATTCGGGTACGGTGACGTTGACGTTGAAGAGATAGAAGTGTTTAAAACTTGGAAACTTATAGTCACGTGGCGACCGGTGGCCACACACACCCACCCTGCGTTCCAATACCCGATTGTGTCGTGGGCAAGTGATGGAGAGAGAGAGAGCGGCGGGTGTGTGAGAGAAGCTTCGCCCCTCGTCTCAGCGTGTGTGTGTGTCTGTGTGTGTGTGTGTGTGTGTGTGTGTGTGTGTGTGTGTGTGTGTGTGTGTGTGTGTGTGTGTGTGTGTGTGTGTGTGTGTGTGTGTGTGTGCAGCAGCATTATGGCCGAGTCTGAACTGTACAAATGACTGGCTCCCTGAGCCGAACAGGAGGTGGAATAAGAGATTAACGGCGATATTTTTTTTTATCGCCGATAAGAGTCTGGCGTTAACGCAGCACGTTAACGCCGATAACGGCCCACCACTAATCTTAACACAAAACGAGCAAGGAAGACGAACATGTTATAACGTTTTGTTAAAACAATTGTGACAACCAACCCGTGTGACATATAACCCCGTTCTCCCCTACTGTATCATTTCTCCAGCTCAGTCCCTGAATATGTAAGTTCACATAACAATTACATCCATTTAACTTAAACATGAACTCTTCTCCTCCGTCATCACATGCAAATGAGCCCTAACTTCAACAATGCACAACCAAGAATAGACAGCTAAAGTACAAGGAGCAAAACAGAAATGGCTCAGAATAGACTAGCCTAACTGTTAGACTTTAAGGCGTTACACAGCGGGCAACAAGCACCGGCCATTGAGAGATTTTTTGTCTATTTTGCTTCCTTAACATGTCTTCTATCATAGTGTTGTGGTATATCAACGGTCCATAATGTACATTCAGGTGTTTATTTGACTTAACCTTGTCTGTTTGCGTCTGTATATTTCTCCTATACAACCATCTTTAACGGACATTATCTCAACATTAGTTTTATCGATACTCTGAACCAAAAATCTCAACTTCTAAAGCACTTAGACCCCGTTTCCACTTGTCTTTAACATCTGATTTTTGTGATCTGATCACAGCTGGACAGCTCTAACTACAAGTAGAAACACTGTCAGGACGCATTGAAGACGCATTGAGATCAGATCACATAAACCACATTCGGAGGTGGTTTACGTCGCTTGTGTCCGATGTGTCCGCATTCAAATAGTAGTGGAAACAGCAATGTGACTCTTGTCCACATTAGGGACCTCCTACTCAACTGCCAACCCCTGCCTGAGCGGAAATACGTTGAAAATGCATCACTGGCGTTCATGTAGCTTTTATAGAAGTCTCATGAACGTTAGTTGCATCTGCCAGTATTGCAAATGACAAGCTTTCTGTCCTCTGTTTTCATTTCACTGCGTAAATCTGAAAACACGGAAATCGCTGCTATTGACTAGAGAGCTGCAGGGCAGCAACTTCCTGTTCTTATCTGCTTAAAAATAAAAGTCAACTCACGTTTGGCTAGTAACATGCTTTTAATGTGAAGGCGCAGAGGAAATATTCTGTTCGCACAAGCAGTAACTTAACTGCATTAATATAGAAAGCCGTGTTCTGGTGCTGGTGACAAGAGTGTATCAGAGGCAGACGTTAGAAAAGCCGCCCGGCGAGCACACATCTTTCACCAGCCAAAGTGGCGTAATAACTTACTCGCCTAAGAGTTTTTACTTTTATATACTATCTATGATATTTACCCGCATTTGGCGAGTGTTAATGTAGAGCCCTCTAAGCAGTGTTGTCCATCGCTCCTCCTTGTCTAAATGAGACAGTAGCCTTTCTCGTCAACCTAGACTTGTAATTATCTTTGCACGTAATGCATTTTAATAGCAAATGCAATTAAAACTGTGGCACTGTACAGCCCTGAATGTTAAATAGTTTGAACCCCACCGGTTAAAAACAGCAATGCAAACGGAAATGATGAACGTGTTGATTTACATACAGAGCTGGTTAATGGAATCCGATCACAACTGGACAAAGACGTCACATGTGGACAGACATGTGTGAACACACGGACTGAGAGCTAGCCACCTTTGATTACCAAAATCACATCATAATCCCAGGTGGAAACAGGGCCTTACATTTTCCATGATCATCTTTAGCACTATTCTGCAGGTTCTTACAGAAGGATTTGTTCATACGTTGTTAATTGTCTGATTTATTATAAATGCATTTTCAAGACCTTTATATAATATTTTATTTATTTATAAAATTAAAAAAAGCTGTATCCAAAATAGGTTATACAAAAATCTATGGACACTACCATGATGTAAAAAAATGACATACAAATTATAACTCTTATTCAAACTTTTCTAAATAAATAATGACTCTAAAATGTATTATATAAATGTAAGTTATCAACTGGTAAAGTTTTATGATGATATCTATATGAAAGCTTTTACCACATTCACCTTCAGTGTCTCACCTTAATAGGAGTTAAGTGGAAATGTGTAACAAAGTAGGGTACAAATCAGTAAACAGTCAAAATACTCACACCAAAAAGTGCGCCTATCTATATACATATACACGTTAAAAGTCGCTTAAATCCCCTTTCTAACCCATTGTGATGCTCGGTTTTAACTTCAGCATGTTGTCGAAGTCATTTCAGGACAACCCTTCTACAGCTCAGCCTGCGACCTTCTTTTCTATTTCAACTTTTGTTCCAATGTTCTGTGTACATGGTAGAGTACAGATCATTTAGCAACGTGTGAAAGGGGTTGTATGAGGGTGAAGAAAGGAGTGCATTTAAAAGCTGTCAGGGAGGCGAGTGCCCGTGGGGGTTCTAGCGGTCTGCCCCTAGGCTCTTCTACCACATGAAGGCAGCACAGTTTTCTCTTGCTGAGATACCTATCTTCAGCTGACTCCTGCTCTAGCTGCCATCACTTTGTGGCTATGCCTGCAGCGTGTGGCACTTCCCCCCAGCTCAATGTGAGTGTGCTGCAGCTCTGGGGAACGCCAGCCCCATGTCAAGAGAAAGGAAGAAAAGGTGCTGGTGAAATGTTAATGTCTTGTCCTGTTCAATCTCCATATCTTTGGTCAGGGGGCATGGCAGCAGGAGAGACCGCCCACCCTGCCACGCTGTGAGGCAAGGAGACATGGACTGGTTGGGAGGGAAGCACCGCATGTGGATCACAGGCAATCTTGTCCCCTTGTTTTTTTTTTTCTGGAGCGTGCATATCCACACACCCTCCCCATACACAGACAACATAAACATTTCATGTTTGGTTACTAGCCATGCATGAGGAATTCCCCCCCACCCTGTTGGTGTGTCATGTTTAGATTGCCTTCTCGTTTGGAGTGCATTGTGCAGAGCGAGCGTCCTCACTACTCCCTACTGGCCTTCTAATGGAACTGTTCCCTTACATAGAACATCCTAGGCTCTGCTCTACCCTCAGGACAGGGTAGAGCCACAAGAAATGAGTCTACCAATAAACTCTTCTACAAGACGGCAATGCACACAAGCGTGTTTGTTAACGTTACCTGTTAAAAAATGACCGAACAAAAAGAAAAAGCGTGCTATGACAGGGCACAGTCCACTGAGTGGTAAAGGAGCTAACGTTAGCTGCAAACATGGCTACGACCAGCAGAGCAGAGTTAAATAATAATAATATATTTAGTTTATATAGCGCTTTTCTCGTACTCAAAAGCACTTTACATAGGAGCACAACAGTAAACAAACAAAAGGAAAATGTGAAGCTGATGGGGCTTGGGTTGGTGGGTGATCTAGGGGTAGGCAGATTGCACAATAGGAGTAGAGTAGACATAGTGCTGTGTAGTGGAAACGCGTCTAGCTGACCTCTCTCTCACATGTACACTTGCAGGCTACCTGAAGGCCGGGCATAAGTTCCTGAGACACTGGGCCAAATCCTCTCACACCAGGTGGGGCCTGGCTGAGGGATCTGATGGGTATTTCAGTGTCTGGTTTGGGATGGAGGTCACCCAAAGTTACAGGAAGGAATCCTGAGGATGGATGGGTAATAACACAGGGATTTGTGTGTGTGTGTGTATGTGTGTGTGTGTGTGTGTGTGTGTGTGAGTGAGTGAGTGAGTGAGTGAGTGAGAGAGAGAGAGAGAGAGAGAGAGAGAGAGAGAGAGAGAGAAAGAAAAGGGTCTGGTGGTGGTGGTGGGGGGGAGTGGGTGTAGGGGTAATGTCTGGCAGATGACAGCTCAGTGAATTCTTTCCTATTGCCCACAAGGCAAAGAGGAGCGGTGGTGTGGCGGTCACATCTTCAGAACACTTACAGTCTTTATCCGGCTCTTCTCTCTCTCTCCATCCTGGGGGGCTCAGCATGCTGATTACTACACAGGAGGCTATTCAGCTGTACTGCCACACACACACACGCACACACACACACACACACACACACACACACACACACACACACACACACACACACACACACACACACACACACACAGACAGACACAGACACAGACACAGACACAGACACAGACACACATACACACAACCGTCCTCCCCAAACACACAACCCATCTTCCCCTTTTTCTTCTGGGATGATGTGAAATCATACTTTGCCGTCATGCAAACATAATGGAAGGAGCGTGGACAAAAGGGGGCCATGAAATAATGATTTTTAACTCTGGCTTTATCCGACATCTAGATTATTATTTTAATTTTAAAGAGATTTAAACATTATTTGTTAGATATTTCCAAATATGCATACACACACATATATATATAGTAACACATTTCTGAAATAATTGTAATACATAAATATGTTTTACTGTAGCGTCAGTGATCGACTAGTCAAGTTTTATGATGAAATGTCTGAGTTAAAAATGTTACTCATCTGCAGTGTCTCATATTAATAGATGCAAGAGGAAACGTTTAGCAATCAAGGTTAAAAACTAGAAAAAGTTTAAAAAAAATACTCACTTAAATACTAAAGTGATCTAGACAAGACAAAGTGCAAGTACGCTGTTTAAAGAGTAAAGTAAAAGTACGGGGCTAAAGAAAAGAGTGCATATAGAAGCACTGTTTTCACCGCAAGTATCTTTATTTGTCTGTTGCTTGTGCACAAAAACAGGCTCGTCCCAAAACCATGTCGCACGGTCTTTTAACCCCCGACCCCCTCCCAGCCTCGGCTACCTGCACAGCAAACACACAACCAGCAGAATGACTTGCCACCACCACACAGAGGCACACTCTAAAACATACTGTGCACGGGGCCAACTGACAGGCCAGCCAAACACACAAGACTCCCTTAACACTTCAATCAGATTCTCCGCCCCCCTGCAGCGCCACAGCCCCTCCCCTCCTTAAGACTGTTGAAATGAAGTTGGTGAATCGCGAACAGTACAATGTGTGTTTTCAATCCCCCCCCCCCTCCTCTTGCCCACACGCCTGACTTTTAGACTTTCAACTCTTGTCCGTGACTGTTGTTGTCAATGTGTGTGTGTGTGTGTGTGTGTGTGTGTGTGTGTGTGTGTGTGTGTGTGTGTGTGTGTGTGTGTGTTGTGGTGGTGGGCCGAGAGGAGGGCCCCTACTCAGGCAAGGGACAAGGGGGTAACAGAAAAAAAAGGGCAGTCAACAAAACTCAATTGTCCTCAGAGTGGTAGTAATTGCATTTGATTAAAAATAATGACAGAGTGTCGGGACAGAACGGAGGGTCCCATGGTGGGAGGGTGGAGAGAGCCCAGACACCAACACCGAGGGAGGGGCAGAGAGAGAGAGAGGGAGAGAGAGACAGAGAGAGAGACAGAGAGAGAGAGAGACAGAGAGAGAGAGAGAGAGAGAGAGAGAGGGAGAGAGAGAGAGAGAGAGGGAGAGAGAGAGAGAGACAGAGGGAGGGAGAGAGAGACAGAGAGACAGAGAGAGAGAGAGACAGAGAGAGAGAGAGAGAGAGACAGGGAGAGAGAGAGACAGAGAGAGAGAGAGAGACAGAGAGAGAGAGGGAGAGAGAGAGAGACAGAGAGAGAGGGAGAGAGAGAGACACAGAGAGAGAGAGGCGGAGAGAGAGAGAGAGAGAGAGAGAGAAAGAGGGAGAGAGAGAGAGAGACAGAGAGAAAGAGGGAGAGAGAGAGGGAGAGAGAGAGAGAGCACACACTGTGTGGTTCATTGACATTAGGCCTAAACAGGGGCACTCACCTGCATCACCATGAGAGCATGAGGGACAAGGGGTCAGCACCATATGGAAAAGAGAAGGAATACAAAGCATTGATTAGCTCCAGTCAAATACACATGGAAATTGAAACAATTGAATTTAAAAAGGAGAAAAGTATAGCAGTGACTATAGGCTTTAGACAACACATATTCTATAAAGACGTTGGCTATGTGGGGCACTATAGTTATACACATCGCCTCTTCTCTGGCAGCATTGAAAGAGCATGGACTTTACATTACATTTAATTTAGCTGACACTTTTATCCAAAGCCACTTCCAATAAGTGAATTATGAAGGTACACACGCAGAACGGCAAGAATTACGTAAAGCACATTAGCTTCAAATAAGCCAAACTACTAAGGGCCACACGATTAAATAAACACCTGAATGTACATTTTGGACCTTTGATTTTTGACTAGTATGAAAGGAGACTTGTTATGGAAGATACATGGACAAACATATTTAAATTGGACTGTGCTTGAGAAACAGTCACTGTCACATGGGCATTGTGTAATGTGATGAACTGCAATTTACATTGTCTTTCTGGTGACACAACTTAAATCAAAAAGGTTCATTTAGTCTAACTTGATAAATGAAATGAACTTGTATGTTCATGTCAAGGTACAAACAAATGAATACTAGTCTGTTTTCACAACTTCTTCAGTTGTGAAGACCTCATAATATCACTTTTGGCCACCCTCTCTCAGTCATTCTGTCCTATATGCCATGACCTGCAGCGCTGTTAACACAG
This sequence comes from Ammodytes marinus, assembly GCF_949987685.1. Classification (NCBI taxonomy): domain Eukaryota; kingdom Metazoa; phylum Chordata; class Actinopteri; order Uranoscopiformes; family Ammodytidae; genus Ammodytes; species Ammodytes marinus. The sequence goes on from NC_137232.1 coordinate 3,862,642, forward strand.
CTTTCCAAAAGCCAAAGAGAAAGAAACGGAGGGAAGCTTTTTTACAAGTGGTCCAACAAAACTAAGTGTCTCTGCTCTCTGTAAAGAACAGCGCCACATGGGTCGTAGCAGGGCACAGGGAGAAAGAAAAGAGTGAGAAAAAGTGTGTGTGTGTGTGTGTGTGTGTGTGTGTGAGCTGGAAGTTAAGGCCATGGAGAATGTGATAGCCAGTAGGGCTGTGAGGAGCCTCTGAGAGGGAGGATGTCTAAGCCGGGCTCAGACTCTCATCTCCTCACACACTGCCTCGCCCTTTTCCCAGCATCCCTCTCTCTCTCTCTCTCTCTCCCTCTCTCTCTCTCTCTCTCTCTCCCCCTCTCTCTCTCTCTCTCTCTCTCTCTCTCTCTCTCTCTTTGCTTTATCCCTTACACCTCCACAGGAAGTTCACCCTGGGCCTGGAGCAACAGCCCCCCCCCCCCCCCACACACACACACACACACACTACCGGAGCACTGGTTCACACAAAATGAGAAGCCGTGTGTGTGTTGTGCATAAAGGGGTCACAAAGATGTCAATGAAGACAATGACACACTGCTGCTGTTTAAATGTCTTTGTGCAGAGCACATGAAGTAAAAAGAAACATTATAACACTATATCAATATGTAACAATGATTTACCAGTCTACCTCCAAATGTAAAATGTCAGGCTAGAGAGACATATACAATGCAGTTTACCCAGAAGTCGTCCATCATACTGTTTGTTAATGTAGTGTTATCCCGTAAACATGGATACCCATTTTTCTTTTAGTTTTGTCACTACCTTTGATTTCAGTGGTATAATGTTGCTTTGAAAGGCTTTTCAAACATACAAAGATTTAAAGAAAACTTTATATAGATAAAGTTTTTGAAACATTTGAAGCCAAGATGTGGCCAAATGTTGGCAAAAATGATGCGTGAATTCAGACCAAATCTCATTGTGTCAACTTTAATAAACTAGATAGTATCGTAACATTTTACACCACTATTTTCTGAGAGTGCAACTTAAAAGGAGATAAAAAGGAGAGAGCGTTTGTGGATGCAGGAACTATGCATTGTACAATGTAATGTGAGCTGTAGTATGTTTAATATGCAAACAAATAAAATGTGTTCACATTTTTTAGAGCAATGTATTAGAATACAGATTTCTAACCACAGAAACACGTTGACTTCTTCAGACAGAATTTAGAATTCAATTTGAATCCTAATGAGTTACCTTTGCACAGGTAACAGAAGCTACAGTGGACTAGTGACTATTGAGGAACTTGTGCTAACTAAACTGCTTGACCCATAACCGCAACTTCATTTCACAGTGCAATGGCGGCAGTGGCGAAGTGGGTAGGAAGGTCGTCCTCTGGAGTGCAGGGTCGGAGGTTCGATCCCCCGCCTACCCGCCACATGTCGAAGTGTTCCTGGGCAAGACACTGAACCCCACATTGCTCCCGATGGTTCAGAGAGCGCCTTGCATGGCAGCTACTGCCATCGGTGTATGAGTGTGTGTATGAATGGGTGAATGTGGTAAGAAATGTAAAGCGCTTTGGGGCTGAGAAAATCGGTCAAAAAAGCGCTATATAAGTCAAGTCCGTTTACCATTTATCCATCAACTGCCAAAATGATGCCATGAAGACAATATGTATTTGTGGAGAATAAACAGTGTATGTATTTTTGTATTTGTTGCAGTTTGTGACTATGGGGATACTATGGCGACACATGGGACAGCCACTGTTTACATTGTGTAATGTGATGAATTGCAATTTAGCATTTTGAGACACCAGACATTCATTCTGAAAACATTTAGAAAAGAGTGAAAGGAAGAGCCCTGTAAGTATTATTTCCTTGGTCTTATTCTCGGAAGTGTACCTGAATAGAATGTATGCACTTCAATTACTAGAAATGACATTGTGTTTATAATAGTTTACAATAAGCATGTGTCCCTAAATGAATGATCAATTGATAACTATAAAATATGTGATGCTCAATTTCCTTTTATAGTGTTCAGATCTTCTTCCTCTCCCTTGGTTTACTACAATGTCTGTTGATGATACATATTATGAATACAGAAATGGAGATTTGAAAATGTTTTGGTCATAACATCTATCATGGGGTCTATGTGATAACTGAATGCTACAATTGTATTCATTATTCTCCCCAGGGGGAAACTCCAAAAAGACACTGAAACACATACTGTACATGGGTGTGTCCTGCCAGAAAGTATCCATTCAATCTAATTTCAAAATTGAAATTTAAAATTTCAGTATTACTCTACCTAACGTATATAGATATAGGGGAGCCGTATCAGTCACATAATGTCAAAAACATATATCACCCACACACACAATTACCCACCCACCCACACAATTATCCACACACACACACAATTATCCACACACACACACACACACACACACACACACACACACACACACACACACACACACACACACACACACACACACACACACACACACACACACACACACACACACACACACACACACACACACACACACTTTCCGACCAATAGCTAATTGGGAGCATGATATCCTGGTGAGCACTGCATTTGGTGCTGACGGGCACTGATGATAAAGAAAGATTTTGTTCAAGAGTGTTGAAAAGAGAGGGAGGGAGAGAGAGATAAAGAGAGAGAACGTGAGAGAGAGAAAGAAATGAAGAGAGAGAGAGGGAGAGAGAGACTGCAAAAGTGTATGAAGCACTTGCTGACAATTAGCAGTTCCTGACAGCAGGCCAGTGTGTCTGAGAAGACAGCCAGTGGTGGTTAATGTAGTAAGTACATTCTGAACACTTTTACTACAGAGCATTAATAAGTGCTTTACAGGGTACACTGGAATGTTAACATGAATGGGTAACACTTTACAAAACATTACACCATATTAGACTAGATGAATCACTGCTATATATTGATAAGGTCTTTACGTCTATCATTTTACTTTATTAAACTATTATTATTTTCTTAGGAAAGTATAGCCACTTAAATTTTTTTTTTGATTTGATTCAATTTATTTCAGACATATATAAAAAAATTAAAATTAAAAGCATGAAAATACAATAAAAAATATGTTCAAATGATTTCACAAAAGAAATAAAAATAAACAAAAAATAAACACATGACATATTGAATTGATATGCCTGAAAAGGAGTAGGAAGAAGTATAAACTTATTTGATCCTACCCCTTTTCCACAAAATGAATGAGGGTCACCCCTCAATTGGTCTCTCGAGGATAAATAAAAGTTAAATGAAAAATGAAATGAAATATCTATTACATACATCTATACAAAAATATATCTATTATATGCATTTATACAATCCATATATCTATATCTGTATACAATTCACATATCTATATCTATATATACATATATCCACATATCTATATCTATATATACATATATCCACATATATATACAATCAATATATCTATATACAAATATTCATTCAATATGATGCACCATAATTACACTTTAAATATATATATAATATATACCATTTAAAAAAAATATATATATATATATTTTATTATTACTATTTTTTATTATTTTTTTAATATACTTTCCTTCTTAAATCTCTCCCTCGTCCCTGTACCTTTTAAAAATCATTGCTTTGAATTTCTTTTTGAACTGAATCATGTTTGGACATTGCTTTAGCTCCGTGCTCATACCATTGAATGACCAGCTCATTAATAACTCTACACTTATTATTTATCAAAGGGCCAAATGCATTGTGTCCCCCTGAGTCTTAAGGATACCATGCTACTTTCCGTGCTCTGTTTGCAGTCAATGAGTATGTATGTGTGTGGGTGGGTGGGACAGACAGATAAACAGACAGACATACATACAAACATACAGACAGACAGACAGACAGACAAACATATGGACAGACAGACAGGCAGACAGACAGACAGACAGCGTGGACCACAGTGTTTAGAAGCTTGTGGAGTGTTTTTCTGGCCCCAGCTCCAGCCAGACTGCTCGCTGTATGTCCTTCAGAGGGGAAAACAAAAACATGTTGGAAGTGTACGGCTCACAGCTAGAGCACATCTTCTTATTTGTTATCACTTGTGCTCCGGGCCCCGGTTTACATTCTCCTGAGTGTGTCCACTGGCCCCCTCATGCATCCGGAGATGTGTATCCCTACACCCCCCTATACTCCCCCCTTCTGATTTAGATTTGGAGAGCAATAAAGCCTGCTGAGTTGTTGCCTTGGACAAATAAACTGACCCAAGTGTTGATGTAGAGATGTCCGAAAGAAAAAAAAAATGAATAAGTTTGGAATAGAGAGAGAGAGAGAGAGAGAATGATAGACATTGGTCTCTCTCTCTCTCTCGCCTCCTTCCTGTGAAAGTTTCCGGCGAGGCAGTAAACACGGCAGCGTCTGTCTCCTGTGGGAGCTGAGGGGGAAAATGTGTTTGTGTGAGTGTGTGTGTGTTGTGTCCAGTGGATCTGTGTGTGTTTATGGATGTTTGTGTGTCTCTGTGTGGTGGTGATGTAGCGCTTGTTGGTTGCATGCATACACGGTCTGGGTGTGTTTGTGTGTGTGTGTGTTTGGAGGTCAACAGTTCCTCTTCTCTCTCTCTCTCTCTCTCTCTCTCTCTCTCTCTCTCTCTCTCTGTGAGGGAGTTGTGCTGGAGCCAAGTGCCCAGCTGCTCATAGGTGTCTGTTTACAGGCTGATTCACAGCACTAACAGGGAAGACACACACACACACACACACACACACACACACACACACACACACACACACACACACACACACACACACACACACACACACACACACACACACACACACACACACACACACACACACACACGTGCACGCTTTGCATCACTGTACAAGAATTCTCAGAAAAAAACATGCAACATATAAGGTTTGCCTCCTGTAACAGCTTGTGTGGAGTAATTGCATTTGCTTTGTTTGTTAGGGGACATTAGGTATTTAACCACATTACGGTGTAACTATATCACCTGGAAGAATTAGCCACTAGGTCTGACTTAATTATAGTGATTTAGAGGATGTACCTGCTTGACCACCGAGCAAACGTCTGGCAGTTAAATGGTTTGTTTCAATTACTGCAAATAACATGTCATTGGGAACAGCTCTGACTGGCACAGTCATTTGAAGGCTGTCCAAGAATAAAATAGAGTGCTGATCCTCTACTCAAACAGACCTAGCAAGATTGTAAAAAATAGTCCAGTACAAGTAAAAACCCCGATTAGGTAAACGGAACATTATCTATCAAATGGACTAAATGCATCAAAGTTAAAGTAGTGTGTTAAAGGTGAAGTAAGCGCTTTATTCATGTTAATATAAGTGTTAAATCGCTCTTTATTCATACAGTGATCACTTACATAATGTGCGCGTTTCATAAAGCCGATCTCTCAGTCAGCTGCTTTGCATGTAATCGGCAAATTAACTTATTGTAGTATCCCGAAATTTTCATCCAATCAGAAGAGAGAACGCTACAAACTGACACTCGTCTCACTCATATATAGTATATACACTCCATGGTCTCACTGCCGGTGCACGCCAGAGCAACAGATGGGTGAATGTGTATGCGCCTACAATGGCGGAGCAAGTACAAATCCTTCCCAATGTCTGTTTTGATGGTTTTTATAATGTTTTATCACACTTATGGATCTGAGATGATGCTAGATAACTCGCTGCTTGAAGACCGCAGTGCCTTAATGTGGTGACGTAGGGACGAGCGAGGGGACTGCTAACTGCAGTCACTGACAGGAAGTAAGCTAAAAGAACCATTCCGCTTACAGCACCTTTAAGTAGGTATATATTTATACTGTATATCTATCACTATGGTGCATCAATGTGACATCATTTCACTGTGGTAGTAGCTGCATGAGCTGGAGCCTGCACTTTACACAATCCTGTGTGAAATACTTTATAGTATATATACTATAACTGAAACAATAAGAAAGGTTGTTCATTTCCTTGTTTTGTTATTTAGTAAAATCTGTGTGTGTGTGTGTGTGTGTGTGTGTGTGTGCACACGTGTGTGTGCGCATGTGTGTGTGTGTGTGTGTGTGTGTGTGTGTGTGTGTGCACACGTGTGTGTGCGCATGTGTGGGTGTGTGTGTGTGTGTTTGGGGGAGGGGGGTGGAGCGATAATAAGCATTAATTCGAATTTTTGCTCTTGTTTACTGCAGCTCTCCTTGCCAAGACCGGAACCTTGTGAGTCCTGTCTGGATATTCAATTAAGATGTTGGTTGTAGAGAATGATTTGTGTTTTCTGTGAGACAGTAGCATAGCCTCTGTCTGAACCATCACTACATCATACACTACAGTGTGAGACAGTAGCATAGCCTCTGTCTGAACCATCACTACATGATACACTACAGTGTGTCAGCAATACAGCCAGGCTCACACACAGCACAGTCAACCTTCCACTGAGGTGGCTTCATCGTTCTTGTGAAATCTAAAAGTCAAATGTTGAAATAAATGCATTAATTAAAAAAGTATGACAGGGCATTGTGACAAGTTATGAGTTTAAGTCACATATTTAGTATTGTATAAGTGTAGGGTTATACCACTCTTAAAATCTACAGACCTTTCGCCTTTACTGTTGCACATACGGTTGACCCCAACAAAAAGTCGGTCCACATACTGACCTCCCATAGGCCCATTTTGAGCCAGGAAAAACCCTGCATATGCATATGCATATTACATCAGCAGTCTTTGACAATAAAGACTGCTGAAAAAACACAAGTGAAGAGAGCAACACCTGAGACACAAATAAACACAACAGTAGTGCAAGGAAACAGTGCAGATTCAAAGTGTGGAGATAAGGTGCACCATATTGATTCAAAGTAAAATGCCAAAATAAAATATCATAAATGTAGAGAAAATAGAATACTGTATATGGAAATCACAATAAAAAGAGGGTGTTATCTGGTGATATACAGCAGCAGCCATCTTCACAGAGTGCGTGAGTGGAGCAGTGAGTGAGTGTAAAGGCTGGCAGTGTGAGGAAGCACAGCGCCCGCTCTGCATCTGATCCAACAGCAGCCAGCTCCCAGGGAGGCCTGGCTTCTCTCTTTAAAGGTGACGAGACCTTGTCACTCTTACGTATGTTAATAAGCCGGGGGATTGCAGCAGTGCGAGCAGGCTTAGAGGGAGACCTGGAGGGGCTACAATTACACCTGTGTGCGTGTGTGTGTGTTTGTGTGTGTGTGCGTGTGTCTTTATAACGTGACACACAGCTGGGGTTTAGGAGAGACTGCTCCCAGGTAATGCAAAGTGATGTCCAAATTGCAAACCTGATTTTTTGCAGGGTTTTCTTAGAAACCGGGAGATGTGTTTGTGTGTGTGTGTGCATGCGTGCACATGTGTGTGTGTGTGTGTGTGTGTTCCAGAAACACCTCAACTTTCTGGAATACAACAGTGCCCCTTATGTTTTAAACAAAGGCTGAATGGCTTTGCTATTTTGCAGCCACACACACACACACACACACACACACACACACACACACACACACACACACACACACACACACTCGTGACATGACCCTGCCTGATGGCTGCTGGCTGACGCCCCTCCAACAACACAGTCCTGACCTTCCACCTCTCACCCCTCTCAGACCAACCCCTATTACCTCACAATTACATCCTACAAATGGCTTTCTCTGTCACGTTTGCATGCATTTGTGTGTGTTTGTGTGTATGAGAGAGAGGGTTTGTCTTGGTTTATAGCATTGTGTGCCAAGAGATGTCTTCATATTTATTCATAATGACAATCTAGCTCACATGCCTTCACCTGCTTCTGTTACTCTTTGTTTGTAATAGTTAGTTTAGCTCATCCTGCATTTTATATTCCTCATGGTGTGTCACTCCAACCGTAAAACCTTTGGAATTTCGTCTCATTCTATTATTATTTTACTCAAAAATGAAATATAGGGGGTTCCCATAGCTCAGTGGGTAGGGCGTCTCTATATGTAGAGCCGGACAATATCACAATGACCCCTCGGACACTGTTCTACAATCTCCATACTATGGATCTGACCCTAAAGATCTGTGTGATGACCACTAGGGTTGGGGCGATCGGGCCTACTTTCAGATCCTCCAATCATGGATGGCCCTTAGACCATGTGACTGCTTGGTGGGGGGGGGGGGGGGGTTACGTCTTGGGGAGCAGTGGCATCACAGCGTGTTATGTTCTAACGTAAATAGGATTTATTTAATATCACAATTAAAATCAGAGTAGGTCCAGTATTCTTTATATGGAGCGCAGGGCAAAGGTTTTGGTTAGCAGATTAAATACGGAGGTGCAGGGAGTCAGCCATGGGAGGAGAACCAGAGGCAAACTGGGTTGTAAATTACGGCTTGAATTCACTTGTCAAACTACTTGTTAACTATTCTGAGCTGGAGAGACATGTCACTCCACCATATCAACAAGTATACAATGCATGACTACTTTTATATTGCATCTTATGATAGTAAGTAAGTTAAAGGTGACTTCATAGGCGATCAAATCGTCTTGGGGAAAAACGATCGTTCTCCATCCCTTCAATTGTTGATTAACGATCCGATGGCCAATCAGAACAAGCCTAATGAGCACATGACATCTAAAGCTCATATCAAGTCACCAGTGGCGCGTTTGAATCATTTGCATTAATACTCCACACTGAAACTGAATCATTCCAAGATCATCAGATACCTTTTCATCCACATGAAAATGGCTCAGACTCCTAGAGTGTGTGTGTGTGTGTGTGTGTGTGTATGTCCCCATTAAGGATGTGCCGATATACAATGGTTCCTTCCCTAATGGCCCTGTACTGAATGCACGTGTGTCAACGGGAAGTTGTCTGTGCGTGCGTGCGTGCGTGCGTGCGTGCGTGTGTGTGTGTGTGTGTGTTTTGGAGAGAGAGACAACAGCACCCCAGGACACTGATCTGCCCCGGACCACAGAGGTCATGAGTTCTGACCTTTTTGAGAGCAGTCAGCAGCGCAACCCAGGTAGGCTTGGATTACTGCAGTCTGTGTCTACACACACACACACACACACACACACGCACGCACGCACACACGCACGCACGCACGCACGCACACGCACACACACACACGCGGATGGCTTGAGGGGAAATCAAGCTGTCGCCTCTCAATGACCTCTAACAAAAGGACCATTGAAAATAACAAGACAGGGCTCTCACAGTGGCCGTTCAAGAGAAAGCTTCCCCTTTTGTTACTGGAGGCAACTTCTCAGCAGCGTGCCTTTCAAACAGCAGATCCTCTCTGCTGCTGCCAAACTGCTTTTTCACCCTGGGTTGACTGCACTCCGAAGAGACCACTCCTGATAACTCACATCCCACTTTGGCAATCCTAATATGTCATGGTAAATGGACTCTACTTATATAGTGCTTTTCCCTGGTTTTTGACAGACCCAAAGCGCTTTACATTGTTTTGTACACACACATTCATACACCGATAGCAGCAGCTACCACGCAGGGTGCAAGCTAACTATCGGGAGCAATTCGGGGTTCAATGTCTTGCCCAAGGACACTTGGACATGTTGCGGGGAGGCACTCCAGTGGCCGACCGCCTTACCCGCTTGGCCACAGCCGACACTGCATTTCAAAAGTCATAAAGCGTGCAACAGAATATATTGCTTTAAAAAAATGAATATGGTTTCCTAGTTTCAAAACGGCAGCGCGCAGATGATTTTCACATCAGTGGAACTAACCCGGTGGTTATTCTGGGCTTTTTATACGGCCCTTATAAAAAAAGTTTGAAACTTGCTGGAGTCCCATGTCCATGAACCCATATAGGAAGTGAAGGGGGTTTGGCTCCAGTTTCCATTGCACTTTATACCTCCACCACAATGTTTGTTATTTCAAAATTCAAGTCAAAACGGTGGACTCCCATCCTTCCAGGCATGCGCTGTATGAAGCTTCTCCTTTTCATGTCCGATTGGGGACCACATTAAATGCATGAATACTGTTTTTAGCTTATGAAACACTTCTTGGAGGAGGGGGTTACCAAATGGACAACGTCTGAATCAAAGCCTCTTTACCTTGGATGATGGAGCGTCTCTCCCTTGGCCCTCTTCCCTATAAGGTCTTTTGCATTAATGTATCCATCCACTTCCCAACACAGTGTTCCACTTCAAGACACTTTTCAGTTCAGTCTACTTAAAGATGCAATTTCAACTTTCTAAGCACTGAAAGGTAAAGCGGCTGTAAACCAATACTCTCAACAGGGCTTCTCATGGCTACAGTATGAACAGCCTTCATGTGCGGGCCAATGCTGGAGGATGGAGACAGTCATCAATTCTTATTAAAGGCCATTTCATTTCATATGACACCCTCCTTATATAGTCAGTGGACTGTGGTGGTAGCCAACAGATGTGGAGTTTGGTGTGTATTTCCCAGTGGCTCAATTTAAGATAATGGTATACTTTAAGAAGCTGAAAGAAACATAACCTCTTTGCCACGCTAAAGTTTTCAAACATTCATCCAGGCGTGATATATGAGCCCTAAAGCATGGGCAATAGCGAGGCATTTTTTTTTTTCAAAAGCTGTGGATAGAAAATAAACAGCGGAGACAGGACAGGGGGTGAAGGAGCTCACGCAAATATCAATAAACACTCCTCTTCCGTCTCGGAAGCTTCCTGCTTTATTTGATTAGGCTGAGGAACGGAGGGAGGGAGGGAGACACACAGCAGTCATGCTCTTTTGCTTTTTTTCTTCCTCCTTTGCCCTTCCTCCGCAATCTCCAGCCTGGCCTTAATGGGAATGGGAAGTTTGGGAAGTGGAGGGGGGGCGGGGGTAGCAGCTCTAGCCTCAGCCTAACCTCCCCCATCTGGACTGGGGAGGGGAGGGGGCCATTTGCCAGCCTCCAGGCTACTCCCAACCCTTCCCAGCTGTTGGCTGTTCAGGGACACAGGCTTTTTTTTTCTTTCTTTCTCTCCTCCGAGTGTGTGTGTGTTTTTGGTGGGCCTGAGAAAGACTTTTTTTTTCATAAACAATTGCCATATCCTCCACCAGCTGCTGACCCCACGGCTCCCGTCCCTGAGCTGAGAGAGAGAGGAATGGTTTTCATTTAGCAAAGAGAGAGAGAGAGAGAGCGCTTTGCAGGGGAGGGACTAGCTAAAGGGCGCTTGGCCCCACCGATGTTAGCACGCTAGCTACAACGTAGCAGTGAGATAGGTCACTGAGTAGGGGAGCCAGAGATGTTGATGTTGATAGCAGACACAGTGACAGCAGGCCTGTACATCCAAACACCAGGACAAACGCCAACATTTCTTCAGAGTCATATTTCTGGTCAATTTACAAATCTTTGTCCAGATTTACTCAGCGTTTTATCTCTATTCAGTTTACCTAGAATCTCCAGTAACATATAAACAGATACGAAGTCTGTTGCAACATCTGAGAATACTTTCAACACTACGTTTGACGATAAAGTCAACTCTAAATGCTACGTTTTTATTTCACAGCAATCTTGCCACTTGGTTCGGCTGCATATCACCACTTATTACTTTAAAAACTTAACTACATGCATCATGATGAAAACATCTGGAGCAGCAATCGGGTGAGGAGGAAAAAAACACCGACAAGTGATGGCAATGAAGAGACCTGTAACACACTGTTAAAGAGGAGAAGGGGGTGGAAGGAATCTGTTGAGATGCTGCTGTTCAACCTCAATAGAAGTTTTCTCTCCAATCTTTCTGTTTCATGCACAACACATTGTCTACACAGGCCGTGTGAACTGTACCTTTTACCTTGAAGTCATCACATTTTACAGTAAAGATAATTAAAACAATATGGTCATATCTATTTTTACTATAAAAGGTGAAGGTATTTGGGTAAACATCAGAAAGGTGTAGGATTTAGAGGCTGACACACGGATGGTACACAGTATGGGATGAGAGAGCTCATTTGCCATAGGCAGGCAGAATTGTGTCAGCATGGACCACATCTAAAGCCTTGTTTTCCACTGAGCAGTACGGTTTGGTTTGGTAACGGTCTGGTGCTCAATCTTTTGCGTTTCCAACTGTCAAAAGTTGGGAAGAGTACCAACATAAGTGTACCGTGCCGTACCTATTTGTGTCACCATTTGGTTGGTGTACCAAGCCTTCCTAAAAAGGGGTGGAGCTACCCACTGCAGTCTGTTGTCATGATGTAGCAGACACGATCATTTAACATTGACTGGCCCACACCACATCAACACTATGTTAAAACTGACAAATGGCTGATATGACAGTCTGATGGCCCTTTAGATGCTGTGTCTGTGTGCTGCATGTGGTTAGTGTACAGGCGTCTTTATCAGACAAACAGCTGTGCGCTTGTGTCAAAACAGGCTGATGAGAGTGGTGTTTGTGGGCTAACAGATCAGAAGCATTAGCACAGAGACGCTAAACCTGCTTGGTGTTGTAGAGGAAGGCTTCAGAGATATGGCAAACTATCTCTGGCTGTCACAATGAGCAACACCTTTCACACAACTCATTTACATGTGTTACATGTGAAGGTTGATATAACATTAGAAGGTGGAATGTTGGTCTGGAAAGATCCACTTCAGTATGTCATCTGCTTTATTTGTCAATTAAATAAATAATAAATAAAAGCAATTCTGGAGAATGTTTGTCGACATAATCACTTTAGTTAAAATCAGTGAATATCTCCTCACAATCTGCTACTAGTCCGTATACTGTGTGTGCGCTGGAATCTGGTTTTAATACAAAGGCCAGGCTCTGTAAACAGGCATGTTTACATGCTTACGGTTGGCCCCACTTTGATTACATTCCATTTGTTTGCAAACCATTTTACAGAGCCTAGGCTGTGTATTAAAACCAGCTCTTTCTTTTTCCAGCACACACACAGTACTGAGAGGAAGCAGATTTTGAGGAGATATTCACTGATTTGACAAAAAGTGATTTAGTCAACAAACATTATCCAGAATCACTTACCCCACCTTTAACACAAGGCTACAATGACATTTCTCATTTGCCTTCTGTTATACCAGTCACCAGTAGTTTAACAACTAAAGGCCAGGACACACCAGTCCGACATGTTCCGACTACGCAACAAATGGAGTCGGCCGTTTCAGGAAGCTCCAGTCTTCCCGTAAGGGCCAAAGAACACACCGAGACGACTGTTTATTTTCCGTACGCTCGCGGGACGTAATGTCTCCACAACAGCAGGCGGCGCTAATCTGTATTGTGGCCCGAAAAAATACGAAAGCCGGAAATGATTGGACATCTCTCTAGAGCATAAACATAGATAGAAATATGTATTTATATTTATGGACCATAAGAGCACAATTTTTAGCAGAGAGTGTCGAGCATGGTGTCGAGCAGTCAACAAGGGTTGATGCATGTGAGTACTCTCAAAACGAAACGAACAAACACATTAAAACGATGGCTAGCTGTTGTTAGCTGTTTGTGCTACCCGCCTCACTTCCGGGCTTCACTGATTCGCTAGCCCTCCACCAATCAAATTGCTCCAAATGAAAGACGGTCGGCCGCCGATCAAAACAAGCCCGACGACCTCTACGTCGGCCGACGTCACGGCACACACCAAACAGATTCGTCTTTTTTTTTGACGACGGCGATTATCGGGCTGGTGTGTCCTGGCCTTAACCCTTCTGTCCAGTTTGGGGGATGGAGCCAGCAACCTCCACTTGACTGGTTGGCCCCTCTTTCCTCTGGGCCATCCTACAGTCCTACCACCTATTGCACTGCGCGTACACAATGCTCTGGTGGCGCGTTTCACCTTGTGTGTTGCTACAGTATTAACTTCCACAGTGCTGACACACAACAGAGTCTCTAAGCGCTACACACAACAACACAGACGTGCACTGCTGAAAGTATGCTGGGGCCTTAAGGACCTACTTCACCGGTGGGAATATGATACTGTATTGAACTCTGAGATCCTATGTAGTATTAATGTGCAAAGATTTCATCCTAGCCTGAGAAAGAGTGTTTGTTGGTCTCAATGTCTGAAGACAGAGGGAAGAAAAACTTCATTCATTATATTACAATAGCGATTTCATAATGATAGGTGAAGTATTCCTTTAAGTGTAGAACGGCAAAGGTTAGATATCAAAAGACAACATCTCCAACAAAACACACAAACAAAAGTCTAACACCAACCCCACCTACTTCCCTGACCTCAAATAGCTGTCCCAAGGCATGTGTGATGAAAAATGAATTGAGGGCTTGTTAGTAAAGCGAGGGTACAGGTGCCAATGCAGTATGTATTTCATGTGATGGCTTGTTTGTGCTGCTGCACTATGTATGAGACGGCCCGGCCCTCATGCAACATTCAGCCGGACGGGGAGGCCGTAAGGTGAGGCCAGCACAGCCTGTAGCCAAAGGACGCACCGCCAAAACCTGTATGTGTGTGTGTGTGAGAGAGCTCAAAGTGAGCTTTGTCACAGCTGGCTGGTGGATCCACACATTTAAAGAAAAACACAACTGGGAGGCCACTCACGCAACAGTCAGAGGCATCCGCTTTGTTACACACACACGCGCGCGCTTCAGTACAGTACACAAACACTTTTTGGTCAAATATACACATAAACACACAGACAACAATACACACACTTTGGCTCAGTAGATGCTTTTTGCCAGGGCATCCCATTTGAACTTTCAAAGTGTCCAGCACACACACACACACACACACACACACACACACACACACACACACACACACACACACAGAAGTGCTCACTCTTTGTACTGTTCTGCCTTGGAATCGCATGGTAATTCTTCATTATGGCAGCACTGTAATTTGGGCGGAATGAGCACTTCAAACGGACGGCAACCACACACACACACACACACACACACACACACACACACACACACACACACACACACACACACACACACACACACACACACACACACACACACACACACACACACACACACACACACACACACACAGGGTTACTGTATATATGCGAGTTCTGCTGGGACCAGTGTCAGTTTTTTTCCTTTCTGTTGTCGATTCCCAGAACAGTCCAAAATACACCATGGACAGTAATCAGAGGCAAACAGCGAGGTTATAATTGTTGGAGCTGATTACAAAGTGGAGAGTAATGGTTGGACATTGGGAGGGGGTGTGCAACAGCCAACTGTGTGCACGGTGGAAATGTGAACGCGGGGACAGAGGGTGTCTGCAGGGTTCAGGTTAAGGTCTGGTTCTTATACTAAAGGGAAACATTAGTTGGTGGCTCTATTCTCTCAGCCAGAGATAAGAGCTCTAACAACACTCTTCAATCCACCGCAGTGTTTCATTAGGTGTTACGGTATGTTTAGGTCATCACTGGTATCACTTTAATAAGATTTAAAATTGTCCAACACATTTGAGTATATTTTGTATTATTTAAGAACTGCTTTTTTCTAATTTCCTCCTCTGAATTATCAGGAGATGTGCTTTTGTTTTATGGGATGTCATTTTCATCTTAAAGCATACGCCAGATTCATTCTATGTTTTGTTGGGCGTGGTCTCTTTTTCCTATTATGTGATCATTTCTATACAAAAAAAAAACAATGAGGTGTGTCTGTCACTTCAAAAAATGGTGGATATTACCATTACAAAAACTATTGTAAGTGCATCTTTCATAATCTGCCACCACCGAGCTTTGTGGAAACAATGTCAGGTGACCTCTACATTGTGCTATTCTGCAAGACGACAAGCCTTTATGAGGTTACTGAAAGGAACATTTTATTTTTTTAAAAACATGTAGAGCAACACTTTGTCAATTCTGTCACGGTAAAGCGATTCCAATAATATAGCAAACATATAGAATAGGCAAATCCATTGAACAGTGCAGTTCAGTAGACAGTTATATACTCCATCAGCGAAACTAAGAAATACCAAAACAATGACACTACAGTAAAAATATTATCAAGAATTTAGAACACACTGTATGAAATACATGCAATTTGAAGTGTGCGTGGTGTGAGTCTGTGTGTGTACATCCCACAATCAGTTATTTATTAGGGCTAAACAAAGAACCCAAAGACCCCCTCCAAAACACTCATCCATATGCATACATAATTCAAAACACACATGCACACAAACACCATACTTGGCTCCCATTGTGTGACACACAGACACAACGCGCCAGGGGGCTACAAGTTGTGAGCTTGTCTTTTGTTCTCACACACACAACACACACACAACACACACACACACACACACACACACACACACACACACACACACACACACACACACACACACACACACACACACACACACACACACACACACACACACACACACACACACACACACACACACACACACACACACACACACACACACACACACACACACACACACACACACACACACACACACACACACACACACACACACAGTGTTGTGTACTGATCAAACCAACTACAATTGAGAAAAGATGGTTGAGTGTGGGTGGCTGTGTGTACTGTTAGTGTGTCCAGTCACAGACTTAACAAGTCTCAGCTTAAGGTAAAAGCATACACTGTTTACTGTAGAATTGAGATGAAAACGTTCACTGAAAACAACACAAATGCCACAGATACTATTTACATGCTAAGTTTGGTTTTTGACATAGGCACAACAACACTCTGTCAAGAACTTGAAGGAGATATTACAGACATAAGAGATGTATTCCATCTATCAAACAACACCTCAAGACACTGTTGGGTTAGCATTTTATTTGACACATACTTAGATATGGAAATAGTGGAAACTATGGAAGTTTGCTCAAGAACATCCATTTGTTCAACAAAGTCTTCATTTAATAAATATGACTTCTTCATAACCATGTCACGTTCATACAGTACATTTGCATCCCGACATAATCCATGCTATTAATCAATCATTTCAATGTACCTGGTGCTAGAAGGCTGTTAGTATTTCAAGCACTTTTCTGATGATGTGTGTGACCTTCAGGCCAACTGTATGGTAGCACACACTAGTTTATCGTCATCCTCATAGTATAATTGCCTAAATCTACATCTATTCCATTCTACATCTCCTTTTCGTTAGCCTAATAGCATAATTGCCTAAGTCATATTGTAAGGGTTATAGAGTAGGGTAAAGTAGATGTAGAGTAGAGTAGATGTAGGATAGAGTAGAGGATTTAGGCAATTATGCTATGAGGCTAACGTTATGGGAACTTCTATCACTCAACATTGTGTATATAGGGTATTAGCAAGAGGCACCACAGCCAGGCACTGTTTATTTGGAAAATGTTTGACCATAAATATTTCCATTTTTTTTACTGAACAGGGAAGCAAGGATATTTACCAGAAAACTTGTATTTTAACTTGTGCTTTTACCGGAAGTTGTAACTGTATGCATCCTAATGTGCACAGTGTAAAGAGAACAACAAAGAAAGACTGTAGACGGCCTAAACACACACTCACACACACAGACACAGACACACACACACACACACACACACACACACACACACACACACACACACACACACACACACACACACACACACACACACACACACACACACACACACACACACACACACACACACTTTATTACACACTTGTGTGTGTTTGTGCAAGTTCCTCCATAGAAAAACTGCACCGCCATATACGACAGCTGAGTCCATTGCCTATTGCAAATTCTACCTGTATTTCATGGTACAACTTATAAATGTTTGACCCGTTTTTTTCTTTGCTCTTAACTGTTAATGTTTGGCTGCCTTACAGTCATAGGTGAAGACCAAGTCAACAGGGGAACTAGAAACAGATTCCTATTCAATTAGAAAATAATACAATTTGAAATAGTTCTTGTTTTATTGAGGCCACACTCATTCAGAGACATGTTTTGCTAAAAAGATAATAATGTGTTAGCCAGGGACACCGTGCAGACACACAGTGTGATCATCAGCTTGCTTGTTACTGAGTGTGGATAGGACAGCGACAGACACACAATGACATATAGACAGACAGGCAGACAGACAAACAGACAGACAGACAGACAGACAGACAGGTAGAAAGCGGGCCTCTTCCTCTCTTCCTCTCCTCCTCCGGCCTGTCTTCTTCTCTCTCTCACACCAATGATAAAACAATGATCGGGGAGTGAGGGAGAGAGGGAAGGAGGGAAAGATGGATGGATGATGGTGGATGAAGGGGCAATGAGAATGATAGGCATGCTTGCGAGGGAAAAAAAGCAAAAATAAATCAATCGAAATGGGAATTTTGCAGAGCGAGGAACTTCTGTTTTTAGGAATAACCTGCAGGAGACAAACAGGACATAAAAAAAATGGGTTTTAAATCTCCACTGGTGATAAATGTGTATGTGTGTGTGTGTGTGTGTGTGTGTGTGTGTGTGAGAGAGATATACTGTAAATAGAGAGAGTGTCTGTGTTTTTGTTAGAATACTTTTTTTCCCCTCAACATGCATATCCATGGTTGGAGAGAGGAAGATGAGTGGAGTGACTCATGCAGCATATCAAAGCACAAGATGCATTGTGGGAAGTGTAGTACCACATGTTTTTTTTAGATCTTGAACAATACTAGGGACTAAAGTTAAAGGAGAAGTAAGTGATATTTTTCTGTGTTAAATCACTCTATATTCAAACAACAATCACTTAAACAGGATGCACAGTTCATATCACAGGTCTCCCAGTCATTCAGCTTTGCAGTTATTGACAGATACACTTTTGAGTATCCCGCTTGTTTTTATCCAATCAGGAGACAGAGCGCTATAAAGAGGCGGGTCTCTGTGCCCGTGAACGATGACTCGTTGCTCTCAATCGAGACACTATCTGACAAAGACGGCTGTGTGTTCATGTGGCGGTGACGTAGGGACGAGGGAGGGGACTGCTAACTGCTAGTCACTGACAGGAAGTTAGCTAAAAGGACCACATTGTTTACCTCTCCTTTAAGTACAACGTGTTCTCCTGTGTACGGTGCTATTATTTTGCAGTTTTAAAGTCTGTATTCAAAATGTAAAGTCATTCTTAACAGTATATATTCATTGATAATCAAATGAATGCCAAGAAAGTTACTTTATAAATTTACCTGAAATGCAAAGCATCGCAATAAGGAAGGAGTTGGATTATTATTAATAATGATTAAATTATATATTTGATTAACTTGGTCCTTACAACAGGGTGTGTGGTGTAGACAATAATTGATGAGCTTCTCCTTGTCTATGGTTGACAATCTGCAGCGCTGGGACCTGTTGACTCCAGGCCTGGCTTTACACAGTATGACATTCTGTTGATGTAGCTACATGAAATAACACCTGGAAACCACACGCTTTAGTGTTTTATTCTGAAAATTGACAGGGTGTTTTAATGTGGTTTGGCTGTCTGACTTCCTGTCTCACTCGTCTGTTCTGGGCTGACTAGATGGAACTGATTGAGAGGGACTGTTAAAGGTGCGCTGAAAAGACAAAATTAACAATTAAAGGTGAAGTAAGCGATTTATTTATGTTAATATAAGTGTTATATTCATTAGTCTTTATTCATACAGTGATCACTTATTTAATGTGCGCTTTTCATAAAACCGATCTCTCAGTCACTCGCTCTGCAGTAATCGGGAAATAAACTTTTCTGGGATCCCACTACTGATAACCAATCAGAAGAGAGAATGCTACAAACTGGTACCCGTCTCACTGCCGGTGCACATGCAGAGAGCGACAGATGGGTGAATGTTTATACGCCTACAATGGCGGAGCAGGTAAACATCCTTCCCAATGTCTGTTCTGATGGTTTTTATCATGTTTCATCACACTTATGGATCTGAGATGATGCTAGATAACTCGCTGCTTGAAGACCGCAGTACATTAATGTGGTGACGTAGGGACGAGGGAGGGGACTGCTACCTGCAGGAAGTTAGCTGAACTGACCATTCTGCTTACTGAACCTTCAACATGATTAACAAAAAAATAAAATAAAATACACGTGATGCTCTGACCTTTATCAGTGGCTATTAACACGTTGACGTTGACGCTGACAGCCCTAGTTCTTATTTTGCCATTAGGGTGTTTGCTGCTGTGGAGATATGTCCTCATGTGTGAATAGAGCCATCAGGAAACTGTTAGCTACAGTGTCCATGCCAAACACCACTAGATACACTGAGGCTTAGAGCCAGCAACAGAACAAGCTTCAATATGTGAATATGCCTTCGCAAATGTGCTGTTACACGACAAGACAGTGTCTCTTGTGTATGAATATATGTGTACTTATGTATATATATATAATATATGTGGGCCTATGCATATAAACTGTAAAAAAAAAAAAATATTGTATTTTATTTTTTATTTCCTTTCCTATACAAAAAAGTTATATATATATATATATATAATTTTCTTTCTCTTAATTATCTTTCGCACAAAACAAATATAGGGGAAGGTGGGGTGATTTGTGCATTTTGGAAGTTGCAAAACCCCTTGTTTCTAGAAAACCGTGGAAGAAATTGGAAATGTGACCACATATTTAAGAAGAGCCATCCATTTGACTCATCCTGTAAAGAAGGGAGACACAAGGAATAAGATATAAGCACATTTAAGCTCAAAAAACTGTGTTTTGCCTTTCAAAGTAAAATTTCCATGATCAAGGTTTTTTGATTATTGTGTCTGAACAATTATAGACACGTTTGAAAACATTTGACACATGTTTTAGTGCTTTGGTATGCTACACTTTGAGTCTATATAGTTAGCACAATGTCAACCCTAAATTGCTGCATCATGCCTATTATCCAAAATTCTGGGGATGGGGTGATTTGTGCGCAAGGGCCTGGGTGAGTTATAAGTAAGTAAGTAAGTAAAATGTATTTATAAAAGCACATTTATGACAGTTTGCACTGTCCAAAGTGCTGTACATAGTGCATTCAGTAGGTAAACAATGAAGGTAAAATAACAATAACCAAAATAAAAGACGTAAAGCCCATACATCCACATAAACACAGATAGTAGTGCAGAGGTAAGTAAGTAGTGCAGAGGTTAATGGGGAGGAAACACCAGGGTGTACATATGGGTTTTGAGCCTTGATTTAAAGGCAGAAATGTAGGGGGAATCACATTTGTCAGGTGGCAGTTGGTTCCACAAGCACGGAGCAACTAGTGCAAAGTACATTTCTGAGAGTTGTGCCAGTGGCATGGCTGTATACGCTGGTCACCAAAAGAAAGTGATTGTCTACAGTAGCTCAGAAGAGAGTGACATCTCCATTCCACTTAACGACACCACTGATGAGAGTTCAGATGGCCAGAAAGATGATGATGGTGACTTTGTCATTGTGACACAATGACGCACAAATCACCCCACATAGTGGGGTGATTTGTGCGACAAGACAACTTTTTTTCCGAAAGCTATATTTCTTAAACAGTTTATTCCAGATCCAAAGTTTTTATTGCCAGGGATGCACAACATCCTGAAATATATGTACATATTTGAGTTGGAGACATAACTGTCAAGGCCTCACTTTAAAATCACTTTGAGTAAAAAGTTGCACAAATCACCCCACCTTCCCCTATATTGAAAAATGTGTGTAGGATGCTGTGACTGTGAACTAGAACAATGAAATGATAACCTAATTTTGCTCCTACAATAAACGTGTAAAAACAAACCAAGACAGTCTGATTAGCTTGGTGAACAGTAAAGTAAACCAAGGTGGACGTTACACAGCAAGGTGACTAAGAGTATTAGCAACATAGTGAATGTGGGGCGGCTTGGAGGCAGTAATATATAACACGCACACACACACACACAAACACATCATTTAGTGTGATGGAACTATGAAGTAGCTAACACACGCAGGAGCAATTTTGGCTGTGTGTGTGTGTGTGTGTGTGTGTGTGTGTGTGTGCGCTTCATTAGAGTGTAACTTGGCGATGTGTGTTCCTTGTGTGTGAGTGTAATGGGTACCGTGTGCTTGCTGAGGTCTTGTTTGCCCATCTTAAGTCAATTAAAAGGAAATAAGGCGACTGACCGGCCCGTGAACCAGCTCCCTCAGCTGAGAGCATGTCTGCACACACACACACACACACACACACACACACACACACACACACACACACACACACACACACACACACACACACACACACACACACACACACACAATGCTCCATAACTGTATGTTTAGTACGGCATGTCTGACAACGGGATGAGAGAGAGAAACTGGTGAAGACAACATCAGACAACACATGTTTCAGACACACACATGTGCACATCCTTCTCTTCCAGCAGAAGAGAGCCAAAGGACACATTTAGATCTGACAAACATCTACACTGCCATGCCGCCAGACACACACACACACACACACACACACACACACACACACACACACACACACACACACACACACACACACACACACACACACACACACACACACACACACACACACACACACACACACACACACACACACACACACACACACACACTGCACCTTGATACTAATGTCCTACAAGTTGTCAACCAATATGGCTGTTTGTCACAATGGAGGGGGATGATTAATGAGAGAAGGTCAGATGATGTACAATGTCGATATCACTCTTTTGGTATTTGATCAAATACAACAATTCAATAATAAGAAGGAATAAAAAAACACAATGTATTAATTATTAATTTATTAATTTGTATTAATTAAATGGAAACACAATTTTTGAAAATAAAAAAAAATGTGCACTGTCAATTGCACTCTGCACTTTTCCTTGCGTCGGCTCTCTGAAATATTGCTATGCGGGACTTCTAGATTTCTGTCAAGCCGCCCTGTAATTATAGACATATCAAATCAAATTCCAGGTTCATTCCATATATGTATTCCATATAATAGCAATAGGGTTTCAAAGAATGTAGATTACGGATGTCATTTGTAAAATAAGATAGTCTAGACTGCCTGTTGGATTATGTAGAGATTTTGTCAATTGAATCTCCAAGGATAACACTGCATTTAGAGGGTACTTCTTTACTTGAGATTAGCTTCATTGAGTTTGAAATGGGTGACGTGAGCATGGCACAGCACACATTAATTAAAAAGCAACAGTAGTGTAATATGGGGGAGGTACTACTGTAGCTGTATTTTTGAGAAATGAGTTGTAAATGGGAGTGAAGTGAAAGTGTAGTGATAATATGCTGTCAAGCTTTTCCTGGATGTGTATGTGTGTGTGTGTGTGTGTGTGTGTGTGTGTGTGTGTCTGAGAATTCTCCATATGATTCACAGTCTGCAGCTCCGTGTTAGTAATGACATGCTCTGAGCTAAAGTGCTGTCTGTTGGATCCTTCTGCTTTATCAAATCCCCAACGTATTGTGCTTTTAAATTCCACTGCAGCTAATAGGAAATGACTCAATGTTTGATCACACTGTCTGTGTATAGTTGTCAGTTAGCTGGAATACGTCTATGTACATACAAACAGTTTTTCTATACATTCATATTCTTATAAATTCTTATTTCTGCAGACAAAAGAAAGGAACATAGGCACATTACAACAATATAGAACTATTTAATTTAGAGTATTATAATTGAAATGATAATTATCAGAGAAGAGTTTCACATTTTTTTTTTCAGAATATAATTTTTTAAAGTACTGACTTCGAACCCTTAATAGCAACTGAGGACATATTATCCTTTTAGAACTTGGAATCGGGGGTTACGTATAGTTCATCATTGTATCCACTAATTTCCATTCATAATTCTTTATCGCTTCTAACTTTTTTTTTTCTTTTTGATTGATAGAACAGGGAAAATATTCAACAAAATGTGATTAGGATGTAATCACATCCCCCCCCCCCCCCTCAGGCAGTGAAACCCCCCTTTCCCCTATCTGTCTGAGGGTTGAATCACCCATGGGACACCTGCTGTCTTCAATCTGTGGACATCTTGTTGCTAGACACACCGTGACACAGGATGTCTCTTAATCAGACCAGGACTTCTTTTTTGTTTTGTTGGTCAGGCCTTTGTCCAACTTCAACCTTTCCTCAAATCCCAATTAAAGGCAAAGTCAAGTTGGGAGGATCAT
The DNA here is from genome assembly GCF_949987685.1 of Ammodytes marinus. Classification (NCBI taxonomy): domain Eukaryota; kingdom Metazoa; phylum Chordata; class Actinopteri; order Uranoscopiformes; family Ammodytidae; genus Ammodytes; species Ammodytes marinus. Next base: position 3,886,616 of record NC_137232.1, read on the forward strand.
GGTCTCATAGATTAGCAGAACCATGGATCTTAATGCATGGGGCTCAATCCCAGGGCTGTTTTGGTGGAAGGTGAGGGACCCACTTAATCCTCTATCCCCCCCCAGACGCAGATCCTTATAAACAGGCTACATTTAATCCACAACACAGCGGAGCAAAGATTTAAGTCTTTTTATGGCTTGCCAATGCCAATGTTCTCCCTTTTTTTACTCACTCTCACATTCTATCCCCCTTTGTAAGCGTCACTATAATGCTGCTATTGTGAAATGAGTGGATTAAAATGTAGAACCAGTGATTAGGTTAGGGGGGGGGAGGTGGACAGTGAGGCAGAAAATGCGATACGAGTAATTCATTAAACAGATGTAAAACAATAAAATAATATTGCCTGAGCGAGTAGTGAGATGTCTTAACAGTTCAACATATCGCTCGGTAAGCTGGTCAGTCACATGTGAAGAAATCCTCTGTGGAAAAAATCTATTCCACCATGAAGTATCTTTGTGTCACCATCATTCAACGTTGAGCTTCGGAGTGAACAGAAGGTGTCCAGATGAATTATCCTGCTCACCTTTCCAAATAGGCAAATTGCATATTGCGTAAAAATAAAAGAAGGCAGGCTGGCTGTCTGTGTGTGTGCTGAAGGGGAGTTTCCCCATAACATCTTTTAAACGGTTTGACTTTAAAAAGCCAACATCAGGAGCCGGTAGAGATGTCAGGAAACAACAGCTAATACCTTCCTGCTGTGCCAGCTGATTGCTCAAAGGCATCTAGTAACACTGATAATGAGAAAAAGGGCCTGAGCTCTTTGTAAGATAGAACATTAACAAAACATGCAACAGCCAAAGCTCTCAACAAGCATGTTGGTTGGAAGGTTTATGTCTTCTGGCAAA
>NC_137232.1:3892500-3894000 GCF_949987685.1 Ammodytes marinus
ATTGGGATATGGTATAGCTATAATCGCTAGGATTATCCAGAGTTAGACGACTGAGCTCCTAATGCCAGGGGGATAGACTCACTATAGCAGCCAGCACCTGTGCAATATGTAATATGTACATACACAGTGCTGCGGGCTTCCTTGTACCATGTATAGGGTTAGTGAATGGTCATTAAAAGTGGAGTCAGACATTCTGGAGAACACTTATCAAAGTCACTTTTTGTCAGCATCAGTGAATATCTCCTCAGGGTGAACTACCTGGAGGGAAACAACAAAGCGTTCTCCAGAATGGCTGACTCCACCTTTAAAAGGAACAGTTTAATAGTATTAAAGGAGGGGAAAATTTGACTTGCCAAATGGTATCATCCATCAGGGTATTGAGATATCTCCCCTTAATATGCTACTGTATGCACAGCCAGGTACCACTACAGGTAAACAGCTAAGTGAGAAATAAGTCCTTTCATTTTGAGTACTGTTTTGAATAAATGTTCTGTCTTGAATGCCATAGTGCTTAGTTGAGAGGAGGTGGTATTTCAAACAATAATACGCTATAGAATTTGATGGCACCTCTCGTTCTACAGAAACATTTATCTTAAAAGCTTTTCTGTCCGTTCCTTCCAAAAAAAAAAGATCTCCTCTGTCATTTGTAGGCATCAGTGAAAACAAAGATGGTATACCCTTTAATGCTATACCCTTGGCTTTACCTCGAACGCTGCAGTGCCAAACTTCCCAATTCATCTGTACCAAGCTGTAACGGACTTCTCCACAGCACTGTTAATGTAAAGCCAGGGTGGGGTGGGGTGTTGGGGCATACATATAAAGGTCTCATGATGGAGCCCTCTGTGAGATCAGCCCTTCCTCTGAACTGTTGCTTGGCGGAGCATGGAGCTGGGAGAGAAATGACCTGCTTCCTGTCTAATTCATGTGGTTCAGAAAATGTCCAGCGCAAATATAAATGAGCTAATTGTGGCTTTTTGATGCTGAAGCTTTTTTGCAGTGTGCGTGTGTGTGTGCATGTGTGTGTGCGTGTGTGTGTGTGTGTGTGTGTGTGTGTCTGTGTGTGTGTGTATGTGTTGTATGCGTGTATGTTATTCTTCTGAGCTCATAAAGCATTTCTTGTAGTCGTTAGTTGGGGTTAGTTAAAGGCGAGCAAAAAAAGTCCTCGAAGAGTGGAAAGGCAAGGGGTATTAATTAGAACTAAATGGAGAAAGATGGTGCTGGAGTTTTCCGCTAGGGAAACGGTATTATAACAATGCACATGTTTACCAGACACACAGCATCGTCCAATCACAACTTAAAAACAGTGCATTTCTGTATTGTTCATGTATTACTCCATCTGACCACCAACCAAACCCTTGTGTGTATTCCTGTCATTTATACTCTACTACAATGAATGCTGCTAAAGTGTCACACAAATGTCCTATGTGAGATTGGACTGGTGTTCCAGGCTTAGCACCCCCCCCCCCCCACACACACACACACACAGCCAGATGTCCCAAT
>NC_137232.1:3894200-3909200 GCF_949987685.1 Ammodytes marinus
CCTCCAGGTGAACCGGCACAGTCTGTGATCAGAAAGACTATTTACCCCCCCCCCCCCCCACCCTGCCCCCCAAACACATAGGTAATGACTGGTAATGAGAGACAATGAGTAAGAGAGGGAGAGAGAGGGGGAGGGAGGGGAGGAAGATGCAGATAATGTAAGCCAGACACAGAGAGAGAGAGAGAGAGAGAGAGAGAGAGAGAGAGAGAGAGAGAGAGAGAGTGAGAGCATGTTGCAGCAGGGCTGAAAGTGAAGATGGGAAGGTGGCGGTGAGGTGCAGGGAGCATGCAGGGAGCCAGGTGATCAGAAACACTGTCCGTTTGTGGGCCACTGATAATACTTTCCATTCTAGCTGACGGCTCTACTAGGGGGTATGCTGCTGTGTGTGTGTGTGTGTGTGGGGGGGTGTGTGTGTGTGTGTGTGTGTATTTGTGTGTGTACATAGCACACTCATCTTTGTTAGGACCATTTTAAGCTTTTAACCATCAGCGTGGGGAAATCTTTTGTAAAGTGAAGTCATTTTGCCTGGCCCTCACTCCTTTAAATACCCATTTGAGGGTTAAGATTTGGATTTAGGGTTCAGGTTAGGATTAGGTTGGATATTTAGTTGTGATGGTTAAGGTTAGGGGCTAGGGAAGGCATTATGTCAATGTGTGTCCTCACAAAGATAGAAGCCCAAGGATGTGTGTGTGTGTGTGTGTGTGTGTGTGTGTGTGTGTGTGTGTGTGTGTGTGTGTGTGTGTGTTTGCGGGGCCTGTGTGAGAGCTGCTGATTCCCTGATTGCAGGCTGGCGCCCTGCTGGCGAGCCCCCGCACACTGAAATTAAATCCACTCTGCTCCGTTATAAATTATAATGCTTTACAAACAACACCCCCACCGGGGAAGACAGGAGGGGGGGGGGGGGAGGAAGAGAGACAGAGAGGGAGGGAGAGAGAGAGAGACAGAGAGAGAGAGAAGGAAAGACAGACAGAGAGAGGAAGAGAGAGAGAGATGGAGATGGAGATAGAGAGAGAGACAGAGAGAGCGATAGACACAGAGAGAGAGGAAGATAGATACAGAGATAATGGATGGTGTAGGAGGGGAAGAAGGGGTAGAACAGGATAGAAATTTATGAATACAAAATGTTCAAACTAAAAAAAAATAAGACTGAATAGGATAGTTACTCAAATAACAAAGAATGCTTAGTGAATTGATGATTTAGGACCTAAGTATAATAAAGCACAGCAGGCAGAAGCATCCCTTCAAGCTATTGAACATGGAACAAAATGAAAGAAATCAGGAAGGTCATGGAAAGAGACAGAAATGCACTTAAACCCAAGTCTTTAAGTTAATCTGTCCATGGACCGGCCATACATTTAGATTACAGACTTTGAACATGTTAAAGGTCATACCGTAGTGTATGAAGAAGGAACATGCCAAGCTGTAGTGTAGGTGAAATAAACAGGAGACAGATACAGCAATGTGTGAGAAATGCTCCGATAGTGTTGGGGGGTTGTGGTGGGGTTTACATATTCTAAAGTACAACTATGCATGTATTCTTGTAGTAAATCCAGACAAAATGTATGGCTCAGCAGAGCAATAGTTAAATTATCTACGAGGAGCATTTAGTTTTTGTTGATTGTAGCTCCCCCTTTGGCGACGCGTGCATTTGTCTAGGAAGCGAGTGAAAGAGAGATGGCAGGATGCATGGCCATGAGGTAATGTATTTATGTGATTATGTCACATTGATAATGGTCATATGACCATGGAGAAGCAAAGTAAACTTTGATTTATTCCAAATCCTTTATCTAATCCAACTCATATCCATCATATTTGAAAGGGTATGACATTGAAAAGCAACTTACTTCTTACCTTTACTAACTAATATAAGCCCCATATGTTGGGTGTATACGCTGAAGCTGTAACTGACTGTTTTAGGAGCAACAGGCAGGCTTTTCTCCATGCCAGCAGGTGGTTGGGTCATGTGTGGTCATCCACATAGTTCGGCCCCATCAAACCTGAGGCTCCGATGCCTTAAACAAAAACTCAGCCTCACTTCTGTGTGGCTGTGTGGAAACAAAGCCAGGACCAGTGATACAGGACACAGCTGTCACTACCACCTACCAAGGCTGTCACAGGGAATTAGGGCCAGCAGAAACATGGCCAACACGGACACCTCCTGTCAAGACATTACCCAAACTTGGTCAAAGTTTACCAGTCATTTACCGGCCATGGATAGAGAGCTGTTGTCTATACTGTATGTCTTCTGGCTGTGCTGTATCCCTGAAAAGTACCTTCCTTTTATCTGTGTTAGCACAGTTGAAAGATAGATATGCTGGTGGATAGGCATTAAGTATGAGTGACCCTTTAAGTGGAGTTCACAACATGGCATTATCATTCTGAAAAACACAAGTGTCCCCCTCCCCCACCCCGAATGTAACAGTGCTGATTTATTCTATGGTCTTGTTGAAGGAGAGGTGGGGTTAGATATGTATACTGTATATAGGGTATATAGGGATAGAACCCTAACCCTATATGATCCAGGCATAATGAATGAACCTTTGGGAAAGACTTTCTCAAGCTCAAAAAGGTTGTTGGTATTTCATCTCATTCATTCCAATCTCAACAAACTCTACATACGGTATTAAATACATGGACTGTTGCTCACAATGCGGCTCCATAATAATCCCTGTGGTATCGTTGCCTACATAGCTACTTCTTTAGAGGTTTACCTGTGCAGTTGTCTTGTATAGAAACTAAGGCAAAGTCCTTGTCCCATCCACTATCTTCCCCCTCTCTTCCCTGTTTCTAACCTATCTCTTTCCTATCTAATAAAGCATACACAGTTAAATGAGCAGCAAACGAATAGCCTTAAAAAGAAGAACGACAGTGTTAATAGAGGTGAAGAATTCCAAAGGAAATAATTCAGTATGAAACAGTGTGGACGACTCCCAAGAGACCCCTAAAGAAGCTACTCTTAAAGATGAGAGAAGATGACAGAAATGTGAAGCTCGCCACTAAATGAAAAAGTGGATCGTAGTGAATCGTGGAGTTGGTAAAGAAACAGACATCATGAATGCAGACAGGTAGAATAGAGAAAAGACTTGAGTAGGCACATTCAAGTCTATTCTAAATGCAAACTCAACCATGGCCTTATTCTTACCTGAAGAGAAAGCTAGATAAATCAGAGGTGACAGTTAAGATGATGACCAGTAAGAAAAAAAAGGATACCAGCCAACCGACTGTCCAAATGAACAAACAGACAATGAGGGAAAAGGTACAACACAACATGACAGTCATATGTACGCTTGCAAGTTCACAGGAGACGTGTACAGGCAGACTAGAGCAGGATTTGACAATACTCTCCGACATCAAAATCATTCTGTAGATAGACTCTACAAACTCGGTAATGTTTTTTCCGTCTCAATAAACAGAACATTCTTCAACTTCTTCAAACATGTCAGTTCCTTTTGGGACTTTTAATACACAATCATGAGGTTTTTTTTCCTGTTGCACGCCTAGTTCTCATTAAAGCCATTCCAAACACACACACACCTCCTCCCACCTATGTTGTTAACATTACACTACTATCTTAAGGTGATTGACTATGACATTTCTGGTCCAATTACATTGCGGATCCAAAGCTGCAGTGGGTGAGCAAAATAAAATACATGAATCTAATATAATAAATTATAATTAAAAGAAAATTAAGAAATAGTCGATTGAATTTGCTTGTTGAAGAGGAACATGATGCTATCCTTTCAGCACCATATGAGTTCTGGTTGTGGGGACAGTGAATTTGGTAGCTGAGGTTGGCATTGACTGTGAAACAAATTGATGTGTCGGTTTTCTTTACCTCCTCCTGACATGGTCCCATCTGGGAAGAATTTAAAGTGCCACTGCAGGACGGTGAATATGGACGTGATGATCATGTGGGTTTTTCTGAAAACTAATGGCCACCAGACCATTTCCTCATTTTGAGCTTTTAATTTTTTACAGTTTTGTTAAGATTCATTGTCTTCAGTTTGACAGACATGGCTGTTGTATCAACAGGACACTGAGGACAAAGTCACTACAACTGCTGCTGTGCACAGGCAGACAATCCAGATGTATGACTTCTTTTAAAAATATTTTTCTTCTCTGCGATTGAGCACATTGTCCATTAGATTCTAACGACAGAGTATTAGGGCCACGTCAAAGGAGAATAAATAAGTAGGGGAGAGTGGGGTGAGATGTAACACTTTTTACTCAAAGTGACTTTAAAGTGAAGCCTTGACAGTAAAGTCTCCAACTCAAATATGTACATATTTTTCAGGGTGTTGTGCATCCCTGGAAACAATAACTTTGGATCTGAAATGAACTGTCTAAGAAATATAGCTTTCTTTGCGATAGCTGCTCCGCCCTTGTAGAACCAACTGCCACCTGGCATATGCGATTCCACCTCCATGTCTGCCTTTAAATCAAGGCTCAAACCCCATCTGTACACCCTGGTTTTTCCTCCCCATTAACTATCTTACCTCTGCACTGCTATCTTTGTTTATATGTCTGGGCTTTATGTCTTTTATTTTTGTTATAGTTATTTTACCTTCATTTTTTACCTACTAAATGCACTATTTTCAGCACTTTGGACAGTGCAAACTGTTATAAATGTGCTTTTATAATTATATTTCACTTACTTACTTACTTATAACTCACCCCAGGCCCTCTGGCAAAAATCACCCCAACCACAGAATTTTGGATAATAAGCATGATGCAGCAGTTTAGGGCTGACATCATGCTAACTATATAGACACAAAGTGTAGCATACTAAAGCACTAAAATGTGTCAAATGTTTTCAAACGTGTCTATAATTGTTCAGACACAATAATCAAAAAACCTTGATCACAGAAATTTTACTTTGAAAGGCAAAAAACAGTTTTTTGACCTTAAATGTGCTTATATCTTATTCCATTTTTCCAGAGTCAAATGGATGGCTCTTCTTAAATATGTGGTCACATTTCAAATTTTTTTTCTAGAAACAAGGGGTGGCACAACTTCCCCACTGGCACAACTCACCCCACTCTCCCCTACAACTATGAGAACCAAGTTGTGATTTTTACTGAGAATAAGAATAAGACCTTAATTTATGAGAAATAAATTCGGAGCATTTTCCTTTATTTGTTAAAGGAGGAGGCTAGAACTTCACCAGATGCTCCACTTCACTCACTCATCCTCATATTAAAACAAAGATCCTCGTAACCTTTCATTGTGAATGAAAACTTTATTCTCGTGGTAAAGGTGCTCCGAGGAGCTTTCAGTTTGTGTTAATTCTAGCGCCCCCTTTGGACAAAAGGGGTAGTGTTTTTACTACGCCAGCTAGGGATGGCCATTTAGATTTTTTTCTTTAACCGGTTAACCACAAGAATTAACGGTTATTAACCGGTTAACCGTTAAGATTTAATGTGGCCTATTTATAGTGAAATACATGAAACATTATAGCAGGGCTCCCGACCTTTTTTTGTTCCAAGGACCTGCATATTAATTTATCATACATTTTGACATTCACACGGCACATTGTCTGTTGTGAGAAGAGGTCTAGTATGCGAATGTAGGAGCAGAAAGTGAAATAAGTGACTGAAAAGGGACATTTACACACACACACACACACAGGCTTAGGGAATGAGTAGCCTCCCGAAACCCGGTGGTATTGCTGAGCACGGGGCAACATTTTGAAAGACTGTAGTATTGATAAGCTCCGACGTTATCAGTACAGCATAACGGTACTTTACGCTTTTGTTTATGACGGATTTTCGCTATTGATCCTCGCACACAAGCATGGCAGACCTCTCTGTGTAGGGGGCGGGCACTCACTGCCTGTCTGTCACTCTCTCACACTCACTGAGACGGTGATAGATGCAGGACAGCATCCACCTCAAGAAGGCTAATGCTAGCGCTATGTTAAGCTAGCGGGAGCCCACGCTGTTAATTCAATTATACAAACACATGGCAGGGGAGTGTTGTGACCATAACTTGTGACTGGCTATCTTTCTGGGAGTGTACCATGGACCTATTATACTGTAAAGTTGAGAGTAGCCTACACGACTCTTTTCATTATTTACTGACAGTTGGCATTCTTACATCCGGTTTAGCGATATCAAAATAAGAGTCCGGATTTCAGAGAAATTAAGGTGATTTAATTTTTTTTAACCGTTGAACCTTTGGTATTAACCAGTTAAAGATCTTCTTAATGGTTAACGGTTAACCAGTTAGCCATGGACATCCCTAACGCCAGCTGTTGTTCCTGGGTGAGCGTACCCATGACAAAGGCATTAAGCAAAACTATAGAAACATAGCATTCTTTCCTGTTGGTCTCATTTGCTGTTACATGTAATTTATGATTATACAGACATATTTTAAATGTCCTCGTAGCACCTTAAAATCAAACATTGTTCTTGTAAAAAAAAAATTCTGTCCATCGTAAGGATCTTGATCACTGCACGGGAATGAACAATAGTCAGGTCTTCATTGTGAAAGAAACACACCGTAACAACCAATGGTGCTTGCCAGCATACCATCCTAAATAGTAAGAGTCAAGTGGCCCAGCAGTCCAATCGGCTGGCTTCTGTTCCCCCTCCCAGCCAATTACAATGTGATGGAGGCCTGAGCAAACAAAGCATTATGGCTCGCTTAAACCTTTCCTCTCATCTCCAAAGAGTTTGCTGTCGCTTTTTTTTCCAAGGCACACACACACACACACACACACACACACACACACACACACACACACACACACACACACACACACACACACACACACACACACACACACACACACACACACACACACACACACACACACACACACACACACACACACACACACACACACACACACACACACACACACACACACACACACGCCACATCTGCAAACACCTGATAGGCCTAAGCAGTGGCCCTTCAGCCTCTCTCGTTTGCCCGGGTTAAATTGTTACCACCTTTTTCTAATCCCGTCTCTGACAATTAACTGTATGACCATGCACTTCAAAGCCCCCTCTCCAACCCCCCCGTGGGCCAAAGGGGTTAACCCCAAACGCTCCCACAGATTTGTTTTTGATTTTGCCCTAAGATCCCCAGACACTTTCATCTTTTGGGCCCTCACTCCTTCTTCCTCTCTGAATCCCTCTGGGGCCAAGCCGAGGGCAGGGGCCTATTAACACAGCCAATTCACTGTGATATTTGATGGCTAATTTTGCTGGGGGTTCCCACTAAGTTATCAATACAAACACAAGTGTGAAATGTAATCAGATAAAAAAATAAAATCATTTGGTGTCCATTTGTGTCACAGAGCAAACATTAGACGGTGGGAAATGAATTGTTTTCCTATGAAACGTGAGTGTGAAGTGGTTAACATGTGTGTTTAATATCCGAAGCCAACAGTCTCCAAGCACACACACACAGTTAACGATGCCCACACCAGTCTAGAACAGGCCAACGGGACCCCCCGCCAGGCCAACAGCTAACCAAAAAAAAAAAGTATTAACATTTTTATTTATAATTGTTTTTGTCTGCGCGCGGCGCGATGCGCGTGTGCATTCGTAGCGCACATGTCACACAGGGAAACTGACAAGAAAGAGCCTTCCTTTATAGGTCCATGGCAGGAGCATGACTAGCCAGCAGACATTACACTGGAAATATTTAGGACTCAGTAACAGGGACGTTGAACAGGAAAAAGTGCTGAGCAAAACATATAAAGTTAAAGTCGCTACGTTGCTGTGGCAACCAATCTGTATCAACAGCTGAGTTATCTTGAAAACAGCAAGCTAATGTAGGACTACAAGCTTTATTTTTGGGTATTTTCAATGCTACTTTATTTTTATGTTTTAAATTGAGAACTAGGCTACATGAAATATAATGGTCGGAATACAGAATTTGGCTTATTTTGCACACATTTTGATTGATAGGCTAATCATGATGTGTAGCCTACGTTAATTCATTTATTTTAAATGAATGTTTGATAAATTAAAGAAAATGTTTCAAGATCCAGATTATTCCAGAAATTAATACTAGACAGGACATACCTGTCAATATTAGGTCTTCGTGTTTATTGTATTTTATTTTCATATCCATGTGTTTTTCTTCAATAGTTTATATGGCTTGTGTCTCCAAATTATTCCAGAAAATTGTTTTAGGCAGGACATATGACAGCTGTTTACAGAGCAAAAAAAAAAATCAGATTTAGCTTCTCAAAGTGCACCAGATTGATGCATTTAACTTTAAAAAGGTAAAGGTTTTCTTCCGCAGAGCCATGCCCCAAGACCCCCCTAGAAGGTCCATTCTCCCCCAGCAGTCTCAAAAAATCCTGAGGGAAACACAAAATGTACAAACATACCGAATGTGAGGGCATAACCCTATGCCCTAATTTGTAGCGGGCTGTCATAAGAGGCTCATCCATAATAGAGTTAGTTTTGGGCAATTTCTACTAGAAATTTGGTACGCACGCCACACACATACTCTTTATCAGTTTTTACCACCGGGCCTAAAACAAATTTAGGGGAAACACTGCAAGTGATGCTGTTGGCTTGGCACATTTTAGTCTAATCCCATTTTACTTATGTTTGCAATTCTTAGCTGATCATGTTGCTGGCTTATATTCAGAACTTAAGTGCAGTCAAGAAAATATGAAGATTTAATTTTTATTCAGGAACTAGATGATTATAGAACAAATATTAGGAATTGTACATATTCTCTCTATGCAAAAAAAAATAACAGTACTTGACTTTCTGACTGTGTTTATGGGTTTGCTTGGGGAAAAGTCCCTTCAATAAGGCTGCTTAGAGGGCAACGTTTTCAACATGCTATGCTCATGTGTTATTAGGGTTTGGTTAGTTTGTTTTAACACCACCACGGCGTTTTTGTGGAACTGTAAATGAAAAAAAACGTTCAAACCGGGTTCCAGGATGACATCTTTTGGTATACCCAACTCCAGCATCGCCCTGCTCACACACTTTCACACACATGTGTATCTACGGGCCATTTACTACAAAGGTTCACCGACAACTACTGGCCTGGCACGCCTACTACAGTGTTTCAGGTCCCTGTGTGTGTGTGTGTGTGTGTGTGTGTGTGTGTGTGTTGGGTGTGTGTGTGTGTGTGTGTGTGTGTGTGTGTGTTGGGTGTGTGTGTGTGTGTGTGTGTGTGTGTGTGTGTGTGTGTGTGTGTGTGTGTGTGTTGGGTGTAACAGTGTGTGAATGGCTTGTCCTCCATGCATCCTGCCCCGCCTCTATCGCCCCAACAGTCTCCCCTGCAGCGCCTCAGCAGGAACTAGAGCAAATGCGTTCAGGAATTAAGACTGGGGAATGGCCCGAGGTGTGTGTGTGTGTGTGTGTGTGTGTGTGTGTGTGTGTGTGTGTGTTCATGAAGTTGTTGCTGCTCTTTTGCAGCTCCTGACAGCTGCCCTAGGATGTGTGGCCTGTCACTTCACATAGCCACTGATGAGCCACACACAAGTGTCGGGAAAGGTGAAGATGTAGATAATAACACCATCACACACACACACACACACACACACACACACACACACACACACACACACACACACACACACACACACACACACACACACACACACACACACACACACACACACACACACACACACACACACACACACACACACACACACACACACACACACACACACACACACACACAGGTTGGATGTCTTAACATGAGCCATTGATCCCCAATTGGAAGGGTTTGAGGTTTGATAATGACACAATATACAGTATGCCCCATAACTCACAGAAATATGATTCAGCAGCACTCTAAAAATAGCCAAGAAAAACACTAACACAAACTACTTCATTCCCACTGCCTATCAACCACACACCCACACAAACATCATCATTCTCTGCCAACATATTTTTATTATGTGTAAAAATGGATAAAATGGCATAGTCATTTTAATACAACAATGTCATCATAGTCATTTTAATACAACAATGTCATCATAGTCAGTTTAATTCCAAATCAATAAGATGATGAATAAATTGGCATAAACTTTTCCTATAATGTTAGACTAAAAGAGATTAGCGCGGCTAACTCCTTAAAGGTGAATTAAGCAATTTATTTACGTTAATATAAGTGTTACATCGCTCTTTATTCATACAGTGACCACTTATATAGTGTGCACGTTTCATAAAGCCGATCTCTCAGTCACTCTCCCTGCATGTAATCGGCAAATAAACTTTTCGGGGATCCCACTACTGATAACCAATCAGAAGAGAGAACACTACAAACCGGCACCCGTCTCACTGCCGGTGCACGTGCAGAGCGACAGATGGGTGAATGTGTATGTGCCTAAAATGGAGGAGCAGGTAAACATCCTTCCCAATGTCTGTTTTGATGGTTTTTATCATGTTTTATCACACTTACGGATCTTAGATGATGCTAGATAACTCGCTGCTTGAAGACCACAGTGCATTAATGTGGTGTCGTGGGGACGAGGGAGGGGACTGCTAACTGCAGTCACTGACAGGAAGTTAGCTAAAAGAACCATTCTGCTTACTGAACTGATAATTGGTCATAATTGGTCTAGGATTGCTCAAGTTTTACATTTTTCTAAATAAATGAAAAAAAAGTGCAATCAAATATTACTGTATATTTATTGTAGGATACAGTAAAAAAAAATTATTTTAATTTTTTTTGTGACTTTGGCCATTTCTGCATGAATGGTGCTACAGTATAAATGTAGGTGATCTGGAGAGAGACATCTGTTGCATTGTGCCATTATCAAAATGATACTGTTATACTAGTGTACTACTATTCAAATAATACATGCTGAACATTCACTGGTTCAAGCTTCTAGATTTACTGTGTTTGAAAAATCAATCAATTTAAACATATGGAAGTTAGTCTTGGCTGTGGGGAATTGTGAATGGCATTTTTTTAAACTTTTTTTACAGACCAAACAAATGAAAAAGAAAATTAAATGAAATCATGTTGAGCCCTGCCCCCTCCCCGCTTGTTTAAAAAATATATAAAAACCCATTTAAATGAAAGACCGAATGTTGCACACCAGACTGTGGGATAAACTCACAAACTAATACTTCAGAGTGACTTATGACTAATGCGCCGGTCCTGCCTCCTAACATGCACCATTATATATGGACATTCTCTAGGTGAGCTCTTCCTATACATGAACATAATCTACAATAATCTATGTGTTTTCATCATATTACCAACCCTCCATCTCTTAACAAGCAGTCGGAGAGACCCATGTAACCACACACTCTTGTGCCTCTTCCCCCTGCCCCGCATACCATTCCGTCCCAATTCCCCGCTGTTTGGAAATCAGGGCTATATGCTGGTGACATGTTACAGTACACATGCCCCGGTTCACCTTTGATGTGAACATGTTCCCCTTTTCTGAGGGGAACGATACGGAGAACCCAAAACCGCGAGGGCCTACAGACTATCCCTCCTGCAAAACTCTACAGCTTCAAAGTCCTGTCTCTAATTTGAACCTTTTGTGCCACTTAAAAAGCCCATGGACTAATTTGACTCTGGCATGTAACAACCGTTTGGAGGAATGTTTGTCTGTCGTGTATGCGTGTGTGTGTGTGTGTGTGTGTGTGTGTGTGTGTGTGTGTGTGTGTGTGTGTGTGTGTGTGAGAGAGTGAGTGAGTGAGTGTGTGACCACAGATCTACCTGCTTTGATCATTGCACTGGAAGATTATGCCAACACACACGCATACACACAGATACGCACGCACGCACGCGCACACACACACACACACAGACACACACACACACACACACACACACACACACACACACAATATTAATGTAAACTACTACATGGCTGCGTCTGCATCACTGCAAAGAGCATAGACAGAGACAGAGGGACACTGGGAAAAGACTTAGAGGTAACTGGTACATTGTATTTACTTACAGTGGGACAGCATTCATGTCATTCTTCCCACTAGTGTTTGGCCCATTATGGATTTAATAGCCTGATCACTAACTTTGCAAGAAGATAGTACGGGATATTTACAAATGCATCAAGACTAGCCTCAGCAAAGTGAAGCACTGAACTCCAGCTATAGTAAACAGACCATCTCAACTGTTCAAAACCTAGCACCTTAAATCAATCGACAAGACTCATTCGGTCAATTTCTAAAAATAAAAATATAAAATTGTTTGCCCTCGAGTTAAGTGTTTCCGTGAAGAAACGATAAAAACAAATACGGCATTCCACTCATTTTAAGTATTGTTAAAGCTATAGTGCATAGTTTTTCATATTAATGAATGTCGGTAACATTCAAGCTCAGCTCCACAAAACTCTCTCTGTATTTCTCATTATGGCAGCGTTTCCAAACTGGTGTCACACCCCCCCCCCCCCCCCCCCCGACACTGGTGCAGGAGCTCAGAAAAATCCTCAAGTAGAGCCCAAGAAATGTTTCAGTTGACGGCTGTGACATCACCACGAAGGGAAGGGGGGGAGCTTCCTCTAGGGACCAATGATTAATTAACATGGCTGCAGCCTGTGCACAGTGCCGACACAGGATGGGATCTAATTGACAGTGGGTAATCATGTAATGGCCTCGCCTTGTAAAAAGAGATGAGCTGGAAGTATTGTTAACTTAGAGTGGAACAGGCAGAAGCGCGCACACACACACACACACACACACACACACACACACACACACACACACCAGGCGGCCGGTTTGATTTTCCCGTCGTTGGCCTTTTACCATGCTTATGTGGGGGTGGATTGCTGGATGGAGGTATAGTCATCCTTCGCTCTGCTAGCTGTCTGTGTTTGTTTACCCCAGCTGAAATGTCAGGGAGCAGCCGGCCCTCTCTGATCCAGTATTAATATCCCCCACACTATGGGTCATTATGTGGGAGCCAGGGCACCACCTCACAAGCCCACTCATTGGAGGAAAAAGAGATGTCACTAAGATGCTTTGCTCACTAAATATTTAGTACAGGATGGAGAGGCGTCACATGACATGCGGAGGCCTGTGATTGGGCCAGAGTGGGATAAACAAATGTAGCAATGTGTTATCTGTGAACATCTTAACTGTTTAGTCACACATACATGGGATTAGATCAGGGCTGTACAGTGCGACAGTTTTGATCGCATTTGCTACTGAAATTGATCACGTGCGATGATGAATACAACTCCAATCGCACTCGTGCTAGTGTTGCCACCCGTCCCGTTTTTCCCAGAATTGTTCTCTTTTTTTCACCAGCTGTGACCCGTTTTTTGGGGAAAATGCCAAAACCTCATTTGATTTCCTTCCTTCGTTCAGTAGTTAAGGCCGTCTCACACGGGCCGAGGAGTTTGTTGCGCCCGCTATTGCATCGGAGAGGCGGGCGGGCAGGGGCGGTCTTAACGATCTCGGGGCCCGTTTCAAGACCCTGTGTGGGGCCCCACACTTTTTTTTTTTTTTTTTTTTTTTTTTTTTTTTTAATAAATAATGCTTGTGCATGCTGCCCGCGAAAATAAAAAAGATTGTGGAAACCAGTTGGTTCATAGACGGATTATGAGATAATGGGCCCAGACTCTTTGTACCGTTTTAAAGTTAAATGCATCAGAGCAGAGGAACATTTTAATCAAATCTTGAGCTGCAGAAGGAACATTATTTTTCTTAAACAGGCACTCTTTACTCTGCAACTGTGAAAACAGTACAGTAGATTGGTCTGCAGACTCATGTTATATGATGGAGGGGCCCATTGCAACATATACAGGGTGGAAAGCTACTTTTCATGAACAGTATAGAATTTACACATAGCAAGCTTATTCCTGTTTGTGTGTGGGGGGCTTAGCTGTCCCTCATGAAGCCCCTTAGACAGAGCTAATAATGCTTTTGTTTTGCACTTGCTTTTCTATTTGTCACCTAGTTGGGGCCATGATGATTTATTTCCTTATATTTAGGCTATTCCTTGTTGGACCCTGTTATTGACATGAGTGACTGAGCTCTTTGACAATGCAACATTTAAAGTTACTATCAGTATTTCTGGCTTAGGCCCCCCCCCCCCGAGCCCTTGGGCCCCTGGGCATGGTTGCATGCAATATTATTCTCAAAGTGCACCAGATTGATGAATTTTACTTTAAAAGGTTGCATTTTTTTCTTCCGGGGCCCCCCTACAAGGTCCATGGTCCCCACCCACCTCAGTCTCCCTATTTAGCCTATACTGTAAAAAGCACTGTAGGTGTGTATGGTTATTATAGGTCATTACACTGGTCAGTCTGAACTGGTAGCCTAATAATGGCCGAGCCCTCCGCCCCAAACATTCAAGTGTCCCTTTTTTTCCTAAATCCAAGGTGGCAACCCTAACTAGTGCGACAGCCTGCCAAATTGCAATTGGCAGGTTAGATTATTTTGTCTAAATTGCAATCAGTGCACCCCTATTAATTTTTCTACAATTATTACTGCACACACTAGGAAATAATATTAATTGAGAATCTCAAATGAGACCAAGATGACATGCTCAAAGGTAATTAGAGCGAAATGCAAGGGTTAAGGTTATGCAAGTTTTCGATCATACTTTGTGTGCTACCAAATTTATTTTTGTGCTACTGATTTTTTTTGCTTGCTAGCACCAGTGCTACCACTTTAAAAAATAAGCGTACAGCCCTGGATTAGATGATGAGTAACGAGAAATGAGGCACACATTAAGCAAATACAGTGCTGCTTGAAAGTATGTGATCCCCTTGAGCCTTTTGGAATTCTATTTATTTGAAGCATTATTAATTATTTTTTATCAATACCAGTATTTTTTATATGAAAAAACAGATGGTAATGATACTAGAGGTCAGCCACTTCCAGTGATGCAAAAAAGGAAATTATCTTGTGCCTCTATGTAATATTTAGCAGCAATATGTGATCCCCATCAAGTCAAACTAGCTGGTGCTCCTTCATTATCATCAGTTGATTCACCAACAGTAGTTTCTAGGTTGACTGTGCACACACTCACTGAGACCAACCAGACGCCCGTCACTATAAGGACGAGGAAGGTAAAGTACAA
>NC_137232.1:3914200-3919200 GCF_949987685.1 Ammodytes marinus
TCTGAGAGTTGTGCCATTGGCATGGCTGTATACGCTGGTCACCAAAAGAAAGTGATTCTCTACAGTAGTAAGAGACTGACATCTCCATTCCACTTAACGACACCACTGATGAGAGTTCAGATGGCCAGAAAGATGATGATGGTGACTTTGTCATTGTGAGCTTTGCAGGTAAAACCATTAGATCTGCTAGGCCTTGTTTAAGAAAATTGTCCTTCAATCTTTGTAAAATATTTACTTTAAATAAACCTTAAATAAGTAATTGTCTAATGGATTTGTCTTGCATTACAGTTAATGAGATATTTATCAATGGCACACTTTACCCCACGGTATTCTCTCTTGTGGCACAACTTACACCACACCGGGGGCAAGTTGTGCCACAAGACAACTATTTTTCCAAAAGCTATATTTCTTAATAAAGAGCACCTATTATGCTTTTTCAACTTTTATGACCTATACATGTTGTTATAATGATGTATAGTCATGTTTAACCATACTAAAGTGTCGAATATTATATATATATTCCAGGTTTACAGTCTGGGGTGGCTGTGCAGAGCGCAAAACACTAGGAACGCCGGTTGCGATTCACTTGTTCAAATTTCCGGGATTTATCTACGTAGATCAATCTCCTGCCATGCCCCCACCTGCCTGCTCAAATCTCCCTGTGCGCTGCTGAAAGTCTTCCGGAAGGTAACCAATCACAACGGAGTGGGGTTGGCAGGAGGGGGGCGAGGGGGCGGAGAAGGACAAAGCCTAGTGTTGACAGAGACTGCTGAATGGACCCAGATGAGAGGAAGAGTTTCCCGAAAATCTACATAGTTTTTTGTGCTGTGATTCGTGTCAGGTTGCTCTATAGGAGTCATTAATGAGAAATTAAGACCAGAAAAGTAGTATAATAGGAGATCTTTAAAAAGTGTATTTCAGATCCAAAGTTATTGTTGTCGGGGATGCACAACAGCCTGAAATATATGTACATATTTGAGTTGGAGACTTTACTGTCAAGGCCTCACTTTAAAGTCACTTTGAGTAAAAAGCGGCACATCCTCTCAACCCACTCTCCCCTATATATAAAACCTGTAAATATGTGACTATGTGTATACATAACTCAATACTGTACGTCTATGAGCAGGGTATTGCCACACACATTGAGCCAGTTTGTGCATATGTATTTGTGTGTGTGTTACATTTGACACAGTATTTGGGTCAAATGAGGGTCTGGAAGCACGAAGGCACATCTGTTGCAAAAAAAAGAAAAGAAAAATTAAATGTTTTTGGGCTAACACCATTAACACAATGGTGGCTGCTGGACAAAAATGTATCTACAGTCTGTGTATGTGTGTCTCTATCAAGCCATTAGTCATGCTCCATATGTCTTCCATTGAGGGACAGTGAAAGGGCGGTGTGTGTGTGTGTGTGTGTGTGTGTGTGTGTGTGTGTGTGTGTGTGTGTGTGTGTGCTCAAGCGATGTGTCACACTCAATGTCTAATAGGGGTGTGAGGTGGGGCGACCGAATGACCCCACTGACTGGCTTTTTTATGCCTTTAAAAAAAATACTGACATGCACACACACACACACACACACACACACACACACACACACACACACACACACACACACACACACACACACACACACACACACACACACACACACACACACACACACACACACACACACACACACACACACACACACACACACACACACACACACACACACACACACAGAAAACACAAAACACAAAAACACCACACATAATAATGGAGGATTGGGATTGTGAACGGACACAAAGAGGCAGACACGGCCGAACAGAGTGAGCAGTCTATTCACACAGGCGGGGTCACGTGAACAATACGGACTGGCCATAAAGGAGGTCACTTTGCCTTATGCCTGCTTCACTGGTGGAGAAGGAAATAGGAACCAATGCCACCCTCAAAGAAGCCCTGACCTTACAACAGTCCCATTAGTCAGGCTTCACATGGGGGTGTTACATGGGGATCTAAATGCTTTATGAGAGGCCTGACAATCCTGAAGATCTAGGGGACATTTGGTACTATATTGCTTAAGTGTTTCATTAATGTGCACATTCAGTATAACAATATAATATATAAGTGTGTTCAGAATGATCCTCCTTCAATCATTTCAACCAGACCCACTGTTTATGTCCCATAGCGTTCTGAGCCATGTTTGAGCTGGTCCCTCAGTAATGATTCCCTTGTTACCTGGCTGGCCTTTAAAAAGCCCTGTGGATCAGGCAACCAGACATCATTTTGTTTCTTTCAGTAACCTTTGTTTGGAATAAATCTGGTTGTGTTATATCCTAATGGTTGTTTGACTGCTCTATCCAGGATTCCAGGGGTTGTAACATATTGGGGGATCGCCCGGGCCCCCCCCCCAAAAAAAAAAAAAATAGTGTGTTTGCTACTTTTCATCTTATGGTGAGAACCCATATCGATAACACATTCTCAATCTGAAAGACTGCTTGCAAATTGTGGCCAACTGCTGCACACAACCACGTCACATTCTAATGTCCAGATGACCTTCCTGAGCCATGTCCAAATAAAAACCAATCCTGAAAACAGTGCAACTTGCTAGCGGATCATTGAAATTCAATTTGTGGGAATGAACGTACTATCCCCTGAGGTTGTCTTGCAATTTCTCACAATCACCCTGATAGTTTTTCTTTTTTTGTTTTAAATCCATAGAGAGGGTTTCCAGATCTGATTCAGTCATTAATAGACCAGGCGGTAAAGACTGTTGGTGTGTAATAAACAAATGATTGAACAAGAGAGCTGTAAATATCACTGCGTCATTTCCCACACACTGATGCAAACTGTGGGTGGGGGTGAGTAATTGTGTTTGAGCAGACAGCGGGACTATGAATGTGCTGGCAGGCCTCTGGCTCACTGGAGTTGATTCAGTTCTTGTTATAAATATGCAGGTTAGAAGTGTAACTGTAAAATGTGCTGGGTTGTGTGTGTGTGTGTGTGTGTGTGTGTGTGTGTGTGCGTGTGTGTGTGAGTGTAGCCGAGGGGGTACGGGTTAATTGGTGTTGCGTGTTAAAAGGTGTTAACAAGGCAGTAGAACACCCAAGGAGCAGTTGAGTGTGAAACACACACAAACACACACACGCACACACGCACACACACACACACACACACACACACACACACACACACACACAGGTTGATTGATACAGCTTAACTGTCTCATGATGCTGACTTTAGGTGGTAACTGATGTCATCTAGTCTCCACCAGTGATGTGGCAGCTTCTTATCAATATGTCACCATTACTATTATCATCTCATATCAGAGGACAGAGACATGGAAAACAACCCTAGTGTGCTGGGTTGGATTCTAACCGGACCGCATGCATACAGGATCCTTTTTGGATGGTAACACTATTGCCACATATTCTAGGAGAACAATGAGCAAAACATTGAATATGCATCATGTAGTATTGGTCATATTTTAAGATACAGCATATCTGCCATCAAATGTCATTTCAAAAGGGTTATCAAAGCTATTTGAGTTGACTGACACCACTCATGGGTCTCTCATGTGGCATGTGTGGGGTTGGCTAAGTGGGCCTCCTCCGGCCTCGAGAGCAGCCTGTGGGGATGATGGCAGCCAAAAAAAGAAATCAAGAAAACAATGAGACGGAGAGAGAGAAAGAAAAGGTTTCAGCTAAAAGGCCCTCAATGCCTGGGGGCGCTCCATACACTCTAATGATCGCCAGCAGCATCTGTGTCTGTGTGTGTGTGTGTGTGTGTGTGTGTGTGTGTCTCTTGACAAAGAACCTTCAATCAAATGGAAGTGGAGAGAGAAGGAACACTGTTATTGTGTGGGCGCCTTTTTTTGCCCGAGTGTGTGCTAGCCTGTGTCTGATTCATCTTCACTGTCAAATGTCCCATCGCCACATATAGGCCATGACACACATACAAACACACACTTCAAAACTCTCCATGCTAGCACTTATGCATGTTTCACTCACACACACACAGACACACACACAGTGCTGTAGAGGCGTATTAGCAGGCATTGCTGACTGGGTGTCCATGGAGGTGACACGCCATCACATCGACCTGCCAACACAGTACACTCAACGGGAGTGTGTAAGACAAAACACGAAAAACAAGTGTGTGTGTGTGTGTGTGTATGTGTGGCGCTTGCATACACATCCAAAAACAAGCACGTTTGCACATGCTCTCTTTCCTATACACACACAGGTGAACTGGGTGTGAAGAACCTCACACACACTCTCATCCGCAAAACACACTTAACGGAGCAGAGTGGAACAGAGTGCACACAGAATCAAATAAATTGCATTAAAAGTGCATGAAAAAAGGTGTTGGCACATGCAGACACTCACAGTCCGTCTCACACACACGCACACACACACACACACACACACACACACACACCTAAGTGAGCATGAGTGGAGGCGACAGAGCGTTCACACAGGGTCGGGCTGGTCCTGGATGTGCCACAGCCAGCAGCTGAACGCTAGTCTGGATAGCAAGGTGTCAAACTAGCTTGGTTATAGAGCTAATGTGGAGCTGACTGGCACACCTGGGACCCGCACACACACACAAACACACAAACACACAAACACACACACACACACACACACACACACACACACACACACACATACAAAAACGTCAGGAGAGGTGTAAACAAATGCATGCATAAACACATCACGTAACATAAAAATGTTTCGACACATGCTGTCTCTGTGTAAACACACACACAAATAGACACACACACTTATAGCTGCAAAGACACACAATCGCACATAGATATGTATGCGCTCATGCTCTTTCACACGTGTGTGAAGTACAAACATGTAGGCCATAGTGTAAACACACACACACACACATGAAGGAACATAACCACGGAAGAGCTTTATTCAAACACTCCAGTACACAATGTATGTAATTAGCACACACTCATAAACACACACACACACACACACACGCACACACGCACACACGCACAC
>NC_137232.1:3929200-3946700 GCF_949987685.1 Ammodytes marinus
AAGATAGAGAGGAAGATCATGTTGATAACTGTCGTCTTGTATATAATGTATCCAAGTTATCTTAACTGACACCGTGGTAAAGTTATTTATCCTTTTAAGTGGAATTGGAGAGTTAAATAAAAAATGAAATTAATAGCTATGCATTATTTTTATATTATCATGATTGGGAATGATGTGAAAAAGGTCAAAGCTATCTTTTTCCTCCCGTTACTTTTTACACTGATCAGCCTTTTTTAGACCACATTCAGGGCCACGGGGCACACACACACACACACACACTGTGCATTGAAACCAAGGATACCAGCAACTACAGTATCAATCAAGCTGATGGGGCCAGATGTAATCTTTAATAAGAGGGCCCGCGCTGGTGCCAGAAACCGGTTCAAAACCATCGAGCAGCTTCATGTCTAGACTGTGTCACTGCTGAGACACTGATCTCTGAAAGAAAGAACGCTAATGAAAAGAAAAGAGGAAAAGGAGAGAGAGAGGGAGAGAGAGGGGGAGAAAGGGAGATAGAGAGAAATAGAGAGGGAGAGATAGAGTGAGAGAAAGAGAGATGGAGAGAAAGAGAGAGGGAGAGAGGAGAGAGAGAGGGGGGGGGGAGCAGTCCACATCTGGACTCTTTCCTCTTGTCATCAGATAGGCAGAAACAGCAGCTTCCTGTGCTGCTGATAAGAGCCATGGAGAGAGAGAGGTCCAGGGCTAGAGAATGGACAAGCTGTAGTGAGGCCGGAGGACCACAGGACAGCTGACCAACCAGGGAAAGTTACAGCACTAACAAAATGGCTAAACAGACAGTCTGTATCAAGTGTGACCGCTTGCCTTTTACCTGCCCAGTCTGGCAACTACTGCAGAAAAAGCTCCAGGCACACACACACACACACACTGCCACTGTCTAAACACATCCAAAGGAAGAAAGAAGGGCCGGCAAGACAGAAAAAAAATGACAAAGAGAAGCAGCTCTGTCTAAGGAAAGCTGTCTCTTTGCCTCTGCCATGATCTCTCCAGTTTAAACAAAGATGCAAGGCTCCGCAAGCCACAACATGCTAACGTGCGCTAGTGCTGCCACTACGGCTACGCGTCAGTGTGTCCCAGCCCGGGCCCTAGATATGTATGTGTGTGTGTGTGTGTGTTTGTGTCAGTGTGTGGAGAGAGACAAAGGTGCGTGTTCCCTGTCTAAGTCTCTCAAGCTCTTTTTTTCCCCTTCAGAAGCAATTTGTGTGTGTGTGTGCCAACAATTGTTGTTTCGCTGATGCCCTCCTTCCAGTCCCTGCTGTTTTTTTCTGCGTGAGTCACACAAACACATCTGCAATATGTTTGGATAGAAAAAGTACAAATGAAATGAAAGAAAATGCAATACAATGGAACCAAGCTGCCCCTCTAGAAAATAAACTTCATTATTAATGTTGTTACCAGGAACAAATCAATACACTTACACTGGCCTTCAACTGAAATACCAGGCCTAAAGTATTCTACAGTACAAGTAATAATGTTACCACACTGTTTAAAGTCAAACCAATGTGAAGTAATGATGATGAGAAAAGAGGCGGGACTTCAGTGTGTAACACTGTGGCACATCCAATCAACTCCCAGTACCAGGCAGGAAGTGATGAAATACATGTTACTCTAAGCTAGTAGTTATGAGAGGAAAGAGGGAACTTCTCATGCACATCCACAATCAAACACAGATTCTCTCTCTCTCTCTCTCTCTCTCTCTCTCTTGCACACACACATACACACACACACACACACACACACACACACACACACACACACACACACACACACACACACACACACACACACACACACACACACACACACACACACACACACACACACACACACACACACACACACACACACACACACACACAGTGAGTGAGACAGACAGGAAGCTGGGGAGGAATTCCCAAGCGGACATTTCTCACGTTCCTGCAGTGATTGGAAACACACTCCGGTTAAAATGGCGGCAGCACATAATTTCCAGGTGAGGAGAGAAAGGCTGTAACCTCTTCCCCTTCTCCCTCCATCTCCCCCCTACCACCCCCACCCCGCCACAAACAATATCCTCCTTGATATTATCCTTCCCCACACGCGCGCGCGCACACACACACACACACACACACACACACACACACACACACACACACACACACACACACACACACACACACACACACACACACACACACACACACACACACACACACACACACACACACACACACACACACCTGTTGTCACTTGGGGGGAGGTGGGGTTGTCGACACACAATGGCTGCTACTGTGGCTCAGTGGGAGCAGGTGAGCAGATAGAATCTACGTCAAATGTGCGCTCACACAGACACGCACACCGCACACACACACACACACACACACACACACACACACACACACACACACACACACACACACACACACACACACACACACACACACACACACACACACACACACACACACACACACACACACACACACACACACACACACACACACACACACCTGCTGAGGAAATGAGCCTGCAGTGGGCCTCCACCTGGTCAGCCCCGAGGTGACACAGAGAAAAACAAAAGGAAGGAAAGAAGTGATGGAGAGAAAGAAAGAAGTTGAAAGAAGGAGCCAACAGTTAGTGATTGTCGGTATGGCTAAAGCAACTCATATTGAATACTTGGAGCAGACATTATTATTCTTACTTTAAAAAAAGAAGTCCACTATGGCACTGTATACAGTGGAGGAAATAAGTATTTGATCCCTCACTGATTTAGTAAGTTTGCCCACTTACAAAGAAATGAATGGTCTATAATGTTAATGCTAGGTTTATTTTAACAGTGATAGACAGAATATCAAAAAGAAAATCCAGAAAATCACATAAGATATATAGAAATGATTTTGCATTTGGACCACTCCTCTTTGCAGATCCTCTCCTAATCTTTAAGGTTTCGAGGCTGTGGCTTGAACATAATACGGATGCCTTTGCCACAAAAACTACTGCTAAAGCCCAACTACATTCAGGTATGACAGGACATACTATATGCACCTTATACTGTATACGTATACTCCGGATCCTCTAACACAGTGCTTCTCAAATGGTGGGGTGTGCCCCCCTGGGGGGGCGCCGTGAGTTGTCAGGGGGGGGGCGCGGGCTGCCTTGATTTCCAACTGACTTTTTTTTTAAGTTCTACAAGTGCGATGTGTACTTGTTTATGGTCATATCCGCGCGAAAGGCCGCGATTTGCAGTACATAAATGTCCACATGTGTCTCCAAGTGTCTCTGTAGGCTATTTAAAAAGAAATCAAGCAAGTAGACTAATAATAACATTAATTAATTATTGGTTATCGCATCACAGAAGACCTATTGGCCTATAATAATAAAAAAAACACCACCTTCACTATGTTTACAGTTTAAAATTTTTTTGAATGAAATGCAAACCTCAGTGAATCATTTGCTCTTGTTTCTCTGTCCTGAGATTCACACAGACTGAGCAGTCTTGTTTAAATGTTACAAATTGAGCTAATAAACTGAACTTTGAATTTTTTTGCTGCAGAAGTTATCTCAGCTAATTGTTGTTATCTAATCTGATAATAAGTTGATTGTATGCAGAATGCTCGTGCCAGAAACTCAAACAGTGGTTTTGTACAGATAAATAAATAAATATTAATTCTCAATAGTATTTAAATTTAGGGGGGGGCGCAAACAAATTTCTGTCCCCTAAGGGGGGCATGACAGAAAATAATTGAGAACCACTGCTCTAACACATTGAAGGAACTCAATGAGATTGATGATCCCACAGTAACAGTGTGAAGACTGGTGTGTGTGTGTGGTGTAGAGATAGTCTGAACATTTGGGACATGAGTCGGATGCTGAGGTGGTCGGACACATATGCCTCTGAGTGCATCCTTCTCTTCCATCCTCTATTCATTTTTCACCATAATTAGCTCTGCGTATGAAAGCGTGTGCCAATGTAAGTGTGTGTGTGTTTGGGTGTGTGCGTATGTACTGTAGGTGTGTGTGTGTGTGTGTGTGTGTTTGTGTTTGTGTGTGTGTGTGCACATGACTACATCAGATGTGATGCGGTGCATTAGACGTTGCTGATGCTTAGGTGTAAAAAATCCCATTAGAGCGAGCGGGACGGCAGATCGATACCTTACGGGATCCTGAGCGACGCTGTGTGTGTGTGTGTGTGTGTGTGTGTGTGTGTGTGTGTGTGTGTGTGTGTGTGTGTGTGTGTGTGTGTGTGTGTGAGTGTGTGTGTGTGTGTGTGTGTGTGTGTGTGTTTGTGTGTGTGTGTGTGTGTGTGTGTGTGTGTGTGTGCATGTGTTTTATGTGAGTGAGTTAGTGTTTGTGTGTGTGTGTGTGAGTGTGTGTATGTGTGTTAGGTGAGTGTGTGTGTGTGTGTGTGTGTGTGTGTGTGTGTGTGTGTGTGTGTGTGTGTGTGTGTGTGTGTGTGTGTGTGTGTGAGAGAGAGTGCTGTAACACCTCTGAGAGGTGGATTAGCGCGCGACAGCATGGAGACACTGTCAGACAGGGTTAGTGTCAGAGTGGGGGAGAGAGGAAGGGGAGAGAGTTGGGAAAGAGGGGAAGAGACAGAGGAACAGATGGAAAAAGAGAAGGAATATGTAGTGTGTGTATCCTTGGTGATTTCAGAGTGGAGGGAGAAAGAATAAAGACAGGGTGATAGAACTGTTTCAGTGTTGAAACACTAAAGACCACTATGGCTGGGTCGTGATAGGGTAATACTGTATTCCAGGATATTTAAAAATAGCAACAGTATTCCTTCAAGCACTGTACTCAGACAATGTGCTGTATGTAGAATGTTTGTAGTAAAACTTAATAGCGTGTGTGTCCGTCAGGGGTGGGCAATATGGCCTAAAAATGATAGGCTACTGTTGAAGTAGAAATGGGAATTACCCGATGGCTATACCGTGTACCGGAGAGCATTTGGGGAAGGTTTAAAGGGATCAAACATAGGATACAGCCTAGATACCCATGTATGGAGCAGAATGTTTGATGAGAGGCACAAACAAGTAGCCTGGTCCAACCAGACCATCGTACTTCATTTCATTTGTACAGAAGGTCTGGAAGTGCTGTAATTGGCAAACGTTCACTCACTTGGAGGCGGGTGTCTGTTGAAGTTTAAAACTATTGGATCTGCCCAGTGCCACTCTGGATCAGCCAACCAATCGCATCACGTTTGGTCAGACGTGTGTCATGAGCCGGCTTTTGACGGTGCTTTTAAGTCGTACAGGGAAATCGGAAATTTCCGACTTCACTACATATTGTAGTCTATGGATCTACCGGTACCTGGCAACGGTAACTTGCTAGAGCCTAACGTTTAGTTATTTGGATGAGAAAGGTTGTAGGCGTCCATACTTTCCCGAGCAGATGCACTGGAACACAGACAGGTCGGAACTCGGAACTACCAAGTCAGACATTTCCTTCTTCCGAGTATAAAGGAACGCAGCATTCAACTGAAACTGGAGCGCGACTTCGGCCTCATCGTTCTTAGCCACTCGCTGTTCGCTGATTGGACAACCAACAATCTTGACGAGCAGAATTTCATGAACACACCCCAGCCCCAGACTGACTACTGAAGGGAAATGAAAATTGAGCGGAAGTAGGTAGGCGGGCGGAGCCAGGCTAACAAACAAGCAGGTCTGGTTAGAGTTACTACCCTAATGACCTGCATTGCTACACACACACACACACACACACACACACACACACACACACACACACACACACACACACACACACACACACACACACACACACACACACATATATATACAAGTGTTTTGAGTTATGGCTGATTTGAGCTGATGTTGGGCAGAGCATAGCTGAGAATCACACAAGGTCGCCAAAGTGCAACCAACTAAACACAATGATAATAAAGGTGCTAGTGCAACAGAAGAGCAGTGGAGCAAACAGGATACATCATTTAAAAGACCTGAGTGTGTGAGGACGAGGGAGGTATCAGGGTTTGAAATAATCTACTTTGACAAAGCATGTTTACCATGTTAAAGTCATACTATGCAACATTTTAATGAAAAAATAAATCATAGTCACACAAAAATAATCCCTCTGAATGATGACTTCTGCCCCACTAGAATATGTGGTGGTGTGTTTATCTGCACAGTCCTCCTCTCTCTGGCTGGATTTTACCCAGTAACATTTGTTGGTATTGTTTTGTCAACAGAAGACTCCGGTGTAAGCTCCTCCCTGCTACTTCCCAACCTCCCCTGTTCACAGTGAAGATGCTCATAACTGAATCATTGAGCTCATTCATTGTCACGTTCAAAAATCCAAGAAACCCTTTGCATTCCTCACAGTGCCATTGCTGAATCTCCTCTTTTCAGCCTCTGTCTGAAACTCACCCTTTTTACTACACTTCATGCTGAAGTACAGACGAGTTTTAGGGCCAAAGAGAGAAGAAGAAATCAGATAAGGAACATTTTTATTTTCATTTTGTCGAGAAATGTCAAGAATAAAGATGAATACTCCAAAATGCTATTGGAGTTAGTGGGGCATTTATGTATTTTCAGCATACTACAATTGACGTGAATGTATTGGGACACCCTAAATTTTTTTCTGGCGTACTCTTTAGGCCCCACCTCCCTCAAAAAGCCCAGTCTGCTGTGATTGGTCCCTGATCTATCTGGTGTGAACCATCTAGGTGTCATTTAGATGCAGGGGGATCTGGGGGTGTGTAGTTCCAAGTAAGGTTGTTAATGAAGGGGCGTGTCTTATCCTGCTATGACATCATAAGGAAAGATACATCAGAGCAGGGTAGTGTGTGTGTGTGTGTGGATGTGTCAAACCCTTACTCAGATGAGACAGAGAAGCGTCCGTCTGTCCCACTACTAGACTGATGGCCAGCCTGGCAGGGCGCCCGCCACAGATTGAGGTCACACACACACACACACACACACACACCACTGCACCACTGCACCACTGCATGTGTTTGCAGATGTTTTCACACTGGTAGTGAAGGTGAACTATCAACATGGTCCGATGCTTCAGCAGCTGTCACACACATGTGCACACGGCCATGCATGCACACAACTATCATGTTTTCCTATAAGTCGCAATTGGAAATACATCCATCTATATTTAACTTTTTTATTCATAAAAGGTAAATCCCATTGAGACCGGGGACTCTTTTTCACAGAGACCTGTTACCATTCACACACAGATTCATACACCCATAGCAGGCTTACTATCGGGAGCAACTTGGGGGGTCAGTGTCTTGCCCAGGGGCACTTGGACATGTGGCGGGGGATGGAACCACCGACCCTGCAGTTGAGTGGACGGCCGCCCTACCCACTCCACCACAGCCGCCCACAATATTTCTCTATATTAGAATTGCTATACAATTATGAAATCACCGGGAAGGAGTCGTGATTACACACACCAACACAGCTTTTTTCTCTCTCTCTCTCTCTCTCTCTCTCTCTCTCTCTCTCTCTCTCTCTCACACACACACTCCAGTGGGTAGGCGATAGGGTGAACGCGTGGCAGATGCCTGACACATTGGTGTCCGTTCAGTCACTATAAAGAGCAGCTGCTCAGTCTCCACTGCCCTCTGGCAATGCACACACACACACACACACACACACACACACACACACACACACACACACACATGGAGGCATAGGCACACATGCACTTGCTGTATAACACTAATGCTGGAGGGCATTCCATCTCTCACAGATTGTAAGTGCGCCAACACAAAAGACAGAGAGAGAGAGAGAAACACAGAGAGAGAGAGAGAAACACAGAGAGAGAGAGAGAGAAACACAGAGAGAGGGAGAGAGAGAGAAACACAGAGATAGAGAGAGAGACACACACAGAGACAGAGAGAGAGAAATAGAGATATAGCTGCAGCACAAAAACCTGATCAGCGCTCACCCATATCAATCCATGTTCCTCCCTGATCTCTCAGTCACGCATACACTTGCCATAAATCCCTACATGTGGCTAAACCATTCCCGCCCTGTAGTCCCCAAAGCCTCACACACACACACACACACACACACACACACACACACACACACACACACACACACACACACACACACACACACACACACACACACACACACACACACACACACACACACACACACACACACACACACACACACACACACACACACACACAGGCTTCCTGAAGTCATAAAAGTGAGCACAAACTAAATCTCAGAGATGTTAGAGAGGAGATAGAAGGAGTGTGGACAGATGGTAAAAAGAGGTGGAGGGTAAAGAAGAGGAAGACACTTTGAAGATGAGTTGGACAAGAAAGGAGCCTGTGTCCTCTGCCCGGCCTGCTCCTCACCACTAGTGTTGGCATAGAGCTGTTGGGTTATTCACTTGTATACATTTATTAAGCACATTTGTGACACATATTCTGGTGTTGGGACTTGTTTGGGACATCCAGACAAGTTATTTTACTGCTGAGTGCTTGAAAGACAAACACACATACAGTAGCTCACATCAGCAAAAAATATGTCAGGCCAGCCATTAGGAATATTTCTATTTGATTGATGGGTGCAGCCACTCAGTCTACACATGGTATATCTGTCAACGGAGGCTTCAAAACAAGCCCCATGTATTTAGCAAATGCTTGTGTAAATATTGATCAATATTGATTTGGATTCCATATAATGGCAATTTCCACTAATGTCCTTATATCGACTGCACTGATACCTTACTGTACCATACTGTACCATACCCATCTCCATAAGGTATACAGAAGTACCTCAATCAACCCCCCCACATGAAACATACTGAACTATCCTTCTAAAGTATCGGTATCCTCAAGAAAGCAAAGACAGTAGTGTGTGTGCTTTGGCCATCCACAGGTTTGGCACAAGACAATACAGGTGTGTATAAAACACAGCAACCTTCACGCAACCGTCTGCATAATACTACTGTGACTCCATGTACTCAATTTACAAGCAGCTGCTTAACAGTTCATTACAAAGCTGCTTCTGTGTCTGTGTGTGTGTGTGTGTGTGTGTGTGTGTGTGTGTGTGTGTGTGTGTGTGTGTGTGTGCTTGTGTGTGTGTGTGTGTGTGTGTGTGTGTGTGTGTGTGTGTGTGTGTGTGTGCGTGTGTGTGTATATTGGTAGGTCTGTGTAGTGTTAGACTAAGTGTGCATTGTGTTTTGAGTAGCAGTGCTTTCACTTTACTCCAAATTGAGCCTTAGCCTAATATATGAAAAAGAAAAATCCCCAAAAATGACAGGACTTGCCCCAGATACATCTCCTCGTGTTCCACAGAAAGTTCCAGAAGAAATCCCCAGTTGTTTTAGAGCTCCCTAAAGTCCCTTTGTGACATTGATTCATCTTGTCTGGCTACCATTGACAAATTGATCTATGTGTCTGCAAAACACATCTGAAAGCATACCAGGAGATAGTCTGACCCATTTCATATTAAAATGCGCTGCTACTCCTTCCCTGCTTAGCTTCCCTTTCTTTTAGACCCCCCCCCCCTCCTGATAACAGATCACTGGGTATCTTTGCCTGATTGCAGGTGAGGACAAAAAACTAATGTGCTGTTATGTCCTGTCACCAGCTAATGGGCTACCACACACACCCTGAGGCCATGGGACAGCACGTGTGTGTGTGTGTGTGTGTGTGTGTGTGTGTGTGTGTGCACGTGCATCTGTGCGTGTGTGTGTGTGGGGCAGAGTAACAGCAAGGTGACAAAGGTTCCTATTGATGAAAATAAAATAGGGGAGAGAAAGGAATGGAGACGTTGGGATGGGGGGTCACGGGAAATGAGGGTATTTGTCTTTAAAAGGAAGAGATCGGATGGCCGGGCATCTTTTGCATTGCGATCACTGTTGTCAGTGCGTCCACTATAGCGCAAAGAGAAACATACAAGGGCTCTTTATGAGACCAAGGGAGGTAATTGTGGGGTATAGGTTACTGGTTGGGGTATGTGTGTATTTAGTCACCACACAAAAAATAGAGGGAGACAGAATACCACAGCACAGGTGCCTAAGTCTTTTAAATGACTGCTCAAGTATGACGGGGAGGAGAGCGAAAGATGGCAGCCAAAGATCGTGCATGGGTGTGTGGGTGTGTGATCGTGCATGGGTGTGTGGGTGTGTGTGTGTGTGTGTGTGTGTCATTCATAGACCCTCTCTTTCATATCGTGCTCCAGCCTCCAGTGAGAACAATAGTGCAGGGGGAAAGCCCCTTCTCGCCTCAGGGTGCTGCTAGAGAGGTGCTGGGTCATGGGGACAAGGGTGGCACTGTGTAGCTGATGCTAACAGGTGCACACACACCACAGTAAAGAATGCTTGAAACGTTCTACTGTTTCTTGTGTGTTAGCTTAAGAGCCCCATAAATGTAGAGTCATTTTATTTAGGTGAGACACATTGTTTTTCAAAGTGCTGGTCAATTTGAGATCTTAGGTTATTGAGCTTCCGTATAAAGTCTTCTTTTATTGGGCAAAAAAAAATACAAAAAAAGTACCTTTAGGTGTTTATTTGACTAAACCTTGTCTGTTTGCTTCTGTATATGTCTCCTATACAACCATCTTTAACGGACATTATCTCTATGTTTTCTTTTCAATACTCTGAACCAAACATCTTCACTTCAAACATCAACATAATCATTCTTGGCACTATTATGAAGGTTACTACAGGAAGATTTGTTCATATGTTGTTCATGGGCTGATTTATGAGACAGGCTATTCTTTGAAACTCAATATGCATTATTAACTCTGGCTTTATCCAACATCTAGTTTTGTTTTGTTTTAACAAGCACAATGTACGCATTATAAATGAGAGATTGCAATGTTTTCATATTCATTCAAACATTTATTTTTTTATAATTGCAACACACAAACAATATTTTTAATGTCAGTAATTAACTGGCAAAGTGTCATGATGATATTGTGTAAAGAAAAAAGAAGAAAAAACACACTGAAGACTAGAGGTTCTTGATGAGCACATGCCTAAGACATTGAAACAGATAATCACTGAGCACACACACACACACACACACACACACACACACACACACACACACACACACACACACACACACACACACACACACACACACACACACACACACACACACACACACAGGGTAACTGAGCTGTGATAATGTGGGGTGGATGTGGCTAATGGCTGATTGCTCCTGATCCCACACTGATTAACTCAGTGTTTTACAGGATGCTGCTAATGGCCTGACACACACTAGAACTGGAGTCACAAGGGCAAACATACAACACACACACACACACACACACAAAACACACACACACAAAACACACACACACACACACACACACACAGACACACACACACACACACACACACACACACACACACGCAGGCCCACCACAGACAGATGCACCACTCACGCTTCAGCTGAGCTACACATTCAAACATCTCTGTTTAGTCATCCACTAGAAAATATTCAGAATCCTCTATTGGTTATACATGTCAACTGGTGTATTTTCTCTAAGTGTTGTTTATTTGACTAAACCTTGTCTGTTTGCGTCTGGATATATCTCCTATACCAGTGGTTCTCAACCGGTGGGGCGCGCCCCCCCGGGGGGGCGCGGACACTCTACCGGGGGGGCGCGAGGGGGATGGAAAAAAAAAAAAAAAAAAATCTTAATTTTTTTTTTTTTTTTTTTTATTTTTGTAATTTAAATTTTTTTCCTGATATATAGCCTAGTTCAGAGATGATATGTATTTTTTTTCTTAACTTTTTTTGATAGGTAGTTGCCAAGTTCATCACACAAACACTCCAATCCACTGATATGAGATCAGTTTGCAATTTTCAAGTACTGAATTAATGGTAGAACTGTGGCCACTAGAACTGGTCTCTGGTCAGCAAAGGTCTTGAAAACACCATAAGTGTGCTTGTGACATGCGTGCCACCCATGCATGTGTATGGGCACGTGTCCCAGCAGATTTTTGAAATCTGAATAAAAAAATGTAAGTTTGTAGTTAGCAAGTTTAACATGTTCTTAGGGCAGAATTTCATAAATAAAGGTTTATTTTTTTAGCAAGATATTTGGTCAAAAGCTAGTGGTCATCCGTCCCTCTGTGCAGTTGTTAGGCATCTGGCTGCTAGCAAGTTATGTTGTCTTGCTAATTTTACTATTCATCTGAACTGAAATAAATATTGACTTTTTCCTTTATTATCTTCGCCAGAATGCACCAGAATGCTTAGATTACATGTTAAAAACACAACAAAATCTTCTGGGGGGGATGCCCCCAGACCCCCCTTCAGGGGTTTAGTTTTCTGACAAACATTACAATGGATACTAACATGAAATTGGGCATTTGGGATTATAAATCATCTTTGAATTGGTTGTACAGCATATCACATGCTATTCATTCAGGGGTGCGATGGCCACCCCACTCTAGCTCTGTGGCCCACCTTGGCCACCCCCAGTCAAAATTTCCTGGAATCGCCACTGAGACACACACAACTCCGCGTTCAGGCTGCACAGCACATTAATCGCAGGTAGCATTTTGAGCTAAATCTGGCCACTTTCCAAATCCAAGACTCAATAGTTGAAACATTCTCTGAACTGGGTTGTCAGACAGCAGTGTTTCCCATTGATCATAGACTTTGTTTTGTGAAGCTTTTTCATAACAGGTATACCTATTGTAGAATTTATTCTGTGTATGTTCTATTTAGGCTACTATTTTCTTCTCTTCTAAGGAGATTTAAAAAAAAAAAAAACATTTCCTCAGTGTCTCATTGATACAATCTCATAATTAGCTTTTAAAGTGCACCAGAATTTAACGTTAAAATATAAGAAATGTCCGGACCCCAACCCTAAACCCAATGTTCAACTCAAAGGTGCGCCACTGGCCTAGCCCTTGTGATAATAACAATAATAGATTATCTATCTATCTGTGTAGGGTGGTGTGTGTGTGTGTGTGTGTGTGTGTGTGTGTGTGTGTGTGTGTGTGTGTGGGGGGGGGGGGGGGTGTCACGGTCGGTGGGGGGGCCCAACTGCAATGACCCAGCTTTGGGGGGGCCCAGCTTGCAGAAGGTTGAGAACCCCTGTCCTATACAACCATTATCTCAATCTTTTTTCCAATACTCATTCAATGCATTTTCAATTCTAAAGCCCTTACATCATCGTTCCCTAATCATTCTCAGCACTATTCTAAAGGCTTATTTCATGAATGATTTGTTCATATGTTGTCGTTGTCTAACTGTTAAGTGCAATATGTTTCTGTCATGAAATACATCCAGTTTATTGCATATTGCACATTGTAAATAGTTTTCATCACATTGCACATTTCAATTTAACTGATCTACTTTTTACTTTCTATTCTATTTCATATACTGTTTTATATTGTACAAAAACTTCCTTTGCCCTACTTAGTATTTAGAATGTATCTTATGTAAATATTGTTTGTGTTTATCTTGTTTATCTTATTTAACTCTATATTTTTTTATACTGCACTGTGGGCCAGAGATAAACACCATTTGGATTATGATGTATGTCTATCAGAACTGACAATAAAAGACTTTGACGTATAGGTTAGACAGTTTAGCCCATTGGCCTGCAGGATAGCCCCAGTGCACAATCAAACACACAGAGACAAAGTCCTGAAAGTGTTCTCAGTGTGTAGTGATAAGGCAGCTCCATCTATCCTCCCTGCTGTGCTCTGCCGCCAGCCAACACACTATCACTGATCCACTGCCACAGATTAACCACAAACACACAGGCACACACACACACAGACACACACACACACACACACGCACGCACGCAGACACACACGCACACACACAAACAGTGAGGCAGAGGCACGGCGACAAAGTCAGAGAAGTACATGCACACGAACACACAAACTAAAGATGACAACAACAAAAACAACAAAATGTCAGACTCTCCAGACGAGGGCTGTGTTGTTATGTTTCCTGTTTTGATGCAGGGTGCTTGTCTTTTCAGAGTCAAAACACAACTACTGTAGTGTGGACAGGGAGCATTATCAGTATACACACAACCACACACACACGCACGCACGCACGCACGCACGCACGCACGCACGCACGCACGCACGCACGCACACACACACACACACACACGCGCAGGTTGGATTAAATACTCTTTCTTTCTTTCAGTCTTTTGGTGTTATCTCTCTTTAAGGTCTGTCTCCTTTTCTTTCTTCCCTTTTTGATATGACCTCGTGGACCACAAAATGCCACTGTGTAGTCTAGCTGTGATCGAAGCACACACACGGACAAGTACACACACACACACACGGACAAGCACACACACACACGGACACACACACGCACACGGACACACACACACACACACACACACACACACACACACACACACACACGCACACACACACACACACACACACACACACAGAAGCACCCCACCACAGCAAGGCCTGGGGTGCAGATAGGAGGTATTGATAACAATTATGCACATTGATCCTGTGAGTTGCGGCTGGTGGAAAGTGAGACAGTAGCGTTAGTTTTGGCCTATGCTGTCCTCCCCGCCCATAGAGACAGATATGCTGAGTCAAGAAGCCATGACTGGAAGCCCTGTACAGCATACAGTGTGTCTGTGTGTGTCTGAGTGTGTGTGCGTGTGTGTGTGTGTGTGTGTGTGTGTGTGTGTGTGTGTGTGTGTGTGTGTGTGTGTGTGTCCAATGCAGATGGCGTCCCATCACCTCGGGGAAGGCAGAGATAAGCAGAGTGTATGGGCTGAGATAAGATGGGAGCAGACACTGGGGAGACTGACTGACTGTAAGTGAGTCACTGTAGAATCAAATAGTGCAGCTTTATGGCCCCAGCTTGCGCCCCCTTGGACCAAGGCAAACACTTTGAATTTAATAGAGAAGTCTGGAGGGGCTTTGATGTCACCAACATGTGCACATTGCTGCTTTGTTAGCAGTGTGTGTCTGTTGCAGTATGGAATTGTCCTAATCAGTAACCTATTTTTTTTTTTTGGCATTTTCAAATTTTATTAGACAGTACAGAGTTGAAATGGGGAGACAGAGAGAAAGAGAGAGAGAGAGAGAGAGAGAGAGAGAGAGAGAGGGGGGATGACCTGCAGTAAAGGTCCACGGGTCGGATTCGAACCCACGACCACTTCAACGAGGCCTGAGCCAATATGGTACGCGCTCTATCCACTACGCCACCAGAGCGCCCCAGTAACCTCTTTTAAGTCACTTCTTAAAACACATTGTTATAGACTTGCTTTTACATGATGCTGTCTACTTATATATTTTTTATTTTATTCCTCAATGTATTTTTACCCTAGCACCTATTAATCTGCTTTGGTTTGTGTGTATATGAGTATCTGTATTTATCTTTTTGTATATGTATTTTTATTTTGATTAGTTAATATTTATGATTATGATTGTACTTGCTCATATGTATTTTGTTAAATCACTTTGTAAACCCTTTTTGTTTAAAGGTGCTATATAAATGAAGATATATTATTATTAATCTAACAATAAGTTCCATTTGTTTATCCCATTTTGAACACATGCATTTCACATGTCCATACACCGATTTCACGAGTTATCTCATTGTATGACGCAGAAAATGGAGGCAATTTGGCACGCATGGTTCTCAGGTATGTCCCATGTGAGAATGTGGGACATCACATGCAACATGCTTTAGTGAGGACACACCTTGCACATCATAGAGTGTCACATTATGCCATAAAGTCACGTTTAAGCATGGGTTTTTTGAAATAGGATAATGAATATAGGGACATTTCTTTCTCCAATTATTTACTGTGTCCAGATGTGTATGTTATCCTATTTGTATGAGAGATTTAATATCAAAATGCCACAAATAATTTTTTTTTATTATATTCTAAATATTCTAATATTATATTTAAAAAAAATGGAGTTTAATGCAATGAACATCGTTTATGCATTAGGTCAGACAGCAAGCTTGTAGTGTGATAGTATTGACTCTCACCCAATGTGAAACTATACAGTATATGCGAATCACAAAAGGAAAACAGTTGAACTACTAAATATTGGCACCCAGTCAGTGTCTCTGGTGGCTTCAAGCCCACACATAATGTTTCAATCAACCTTCACAATCTGCTATCAGTTATGTCTTTTATGTCTTAAGGACTACGACGCGCTCAGAAATGTGTCAACCTCAATTCAACAACCCTGTGTCAGTTATGGCTTTCTCCATATTCATATAAGCATAACAGGAAATGCATGGACTTACTTGGAGTTAACGCAGCTAAAGATGTTATAATCACC
Source organism: Ammodytes marinus (assembly GCF_949987685.1). Lineage (NCBI taxonomy): Eukaryota > Metazoa > Chordata > Actinopteri > Uranoscopiformes > Ammodytidae > Ammodytes > Ammodytes marinus. The sequence continues at coordinate 3,945,458 of NC_137232.1, forward strand.
AGCTTTCAAGCTCATATTGGGGACTTATGTCACACACACAGACACACACACACACACACACACACACACACACACACACACACACACACAAAGGCGTGTTCTTCAGAGGGTGAGACAAAAGTGATGTGTGTGTGTGATAAGCGGCGGCGCCAAGGCAGTGGCAGGACACAACACTGAACAACACACACACACACACACACACACACACACACACACACACACACACACAGAGATAAGCATCACCTCCATCCCTGGGCCTGGCTCTGTCCTCGTGTGTCTCTCTGTTTTGAACCAGTCAATGAAAAACACCAAATCACACAGTAGAACCACACACACACACACACACACACACACACACACACACACACACACACACACACACACACACACACACACACACACACACACACACACACACACACACACACACACACACACACACACACACACACACACACACACACACACACACACACACACACACACACACAACTGTATCAACATTTGAAAGTTTTGTCAAAATAAGCAAGCAAGATCCACATTGCGCATCGTTTACAAGGGGTTTGAGGCTAAGAAGATACAGCAGAACAACAACGTAATTACAAAAGAAAGTATCCTAGTGAAAATAAGTGTGAACTTGGAGTGTGGAGTGTGTCAGAAATGTCTAATGATTAAAGTAGTATAACAGTAACTTGAATTTGTTGTCGGTTAGCGGTAGTGTTTTCACTACACCAGCGCCTGCTGTCCTCAAGATCTTCAATGGCGCTTGCCGGGTTTGTGGATTTGTTTAGGAAGTGAGTGAAAGAGAGATGGCAGGATGCGTGGCCATGAGGTAATGTATTTATATGTGACAGAATGACACAGTGACAAAAAAACTGCTCCACGTTTGGTTAAAAAAAGAAAGAAAAATCTGTCTACAGCAATGATGCTCCAACCATATCTACTGTATGTGTATCTGTTTACATGTGTGTGTGTGTGTGTGTGTTGGCGCGTGTGGAGATAGGTATGCCAAACTATTTGTGACACACGCTGTAAATAGTTGTCAACACCTACAGTGTAAAAAAGGCAGAAGTGTCTATCTGAAAGTGTGAGGGCCCATCAGATGAGTGAAGGCTCTCAATCACAAGACGAAGCAGATAAGACAGCAGACGCCACAGTCACAACACTATCTCTACTATCTAGACAAAACGCCATCAGGATATAATGTCACGCAATAAGTGATGACTCCCTCACCCACCGAGCT
>NC_137232.1:3951700-3959200 GCF_949987685.1 Ammodytes marinus
CGTTGTAACACCACCAGTTTTTTTAACAGGTGATTAATACATGCACATTCTGTTACTAGGACCCTGCGCCCTGCCTCGTAGTGTGGGAAGCCATGAGCAGTAATGTGTATCACAATCACAACCAAAAAACAAGCCTCCCTCAGAAGAAATGGGTAAAGTAAAGGCTCGTTGCCATAGGGTCCTCTCCACAACACCAAAGTTATTGGCATTTACGGTGGAGTTACCACTGGAGTGTGTCCAGTCTAATAAAAGACATACTGGGCAAGCAAACAGCTTATGCAGAAAGCAACTTCAAAATGATCCCATTAAAGGTGTAGTAAGCAGAATGGTGAGTTTAGCTAACTTCCTGTCAGTTACTGCAGTTAGCAGTCCCCTCCCTCGTCCCTACGTCACCACATTAATGCACTGCGGTCTTCAAGCAGCGAATTATCTAGCATCATCTCAGATCCATAAGTGCGATAAAACATGATAAAAACCATCAAAACAGATAGTGGGAAGGATTTTTACCTGCTCCGCCATTGTAAGTGAATACACATCCACCCATATTTCGCTCTGCACGTGCACCGGCAGTGAGACGGGTGCCAATTTGTAGCGTTCTCTCTTCTGATTGGTTATCATTAGTGGGATCCCCGAAAAGTTTATTTGCCGAGTACATGCAGAGCGAGTGACTGAGAGATCGGCTTTATGAAACGTGCACTATATAAGTGATCACTGTATGAATAAAGAGCAATGTAACACTTATATTAACATAAATAAATTGCTTACTTCACCTTTAAGGTGTGTTTAGAACAGATAACCATGTGTTCAAAGTTAATTACGGACAAATCATGCAATTTATCAGGATAAGATATTTTAATCGATTGCCACAACATTGACAGATTCGCACTAACTTATCCTTTTTCTAAAAGTATATATTTCTCTGTTTGCTAATCGTAAAGTACCTCTATATTCCCAACTGAGTAGGGGAAAACGGGGTAATATGTCACACGTGTAGGTTGTCACAATCGTTATATCTCGGAACCAGAAGGTGCTGTCTGTTAAATTTTGGTATGTAAATATCCACAACTGGGATCAGAGGTCACCTTCATAGTCTTCCTTGGAGTTAGACGGCTGAATTTGAGGTGAGAGGACTGTTAGTGTTTTTCATGTCAAATTGAAAATGTTTTTCTTCTAGGCTTTTGGGTTTATAACAAAACATGTGTTACCCTAAAAAAGTGTGAAGGGTAAGCTATAGTTTAGATTGTTTTTAGAAAGCTAATTAGTTGTCAGATGGTTGTTGGCCTTGATGCTAGCAAGAAATTCCAGTTGGGGTTGGTCGTCAAGTTTTTTGGGGGGTTGTTTGTCACATGTTATCCAAAGGGTGCAGCCAGGAAAGGAACCCAATAAAAAAAGAAAATGTCAAGCTGTATCCTCACTGACAACCCAGAGAAGGAGAGAATTGAGCAGGAAAGGCAGCTAGCATGCAAAAGAGAAAAAGGGCAACACAATCAAAACGACCCAGTGCATCCCAAACAAGACCAGTTGCCAAGGCTACTGCACCCCAGTGCACTCCACCCCAGCTGGGGAAGAAGAAACAGAAGAGAAAGAGACAGGAGGAGGAATCTTCATCAGATGAAGAGGATAGTTTGTGTTTGGTTAGTATGGAAACATTCCCCAGCACCCGTTCAGGGGAGGTATGGGAGAAGTGTTGTATGTGCAGCCTACTTACCCCAGTCTCCCCTATTGTGTGTTCTTTTTCACCGTCCCCAATATGTGTTACATCATGTTTGTATTACCTTTTGTTTTGTCTCTTTTTGTCACCTCTCCATCCATTTTTTTGTTTGCTCACATTTCATTTTGAAGATGGTCAATCGATTCTAAATCCAAACCTAGAATGGTAAATGGACTCCACTTATATAGAGCTTTTCCCTGGTTTTTCCTTTCCGCCAACAGCCCTACTATTTATTACGTTGTTTCCTTCCACTTCCTTATGAAATCCCCGGCATTGAACTCTTGAGCAAGCGCAAACTCCGATGTGCGATATGCTATCCTGTACATATGCAGATATAATGCCGACTATGAACGAGTTATCTAGGTGTTCTTATCCGACTTCGCTTGTCCGTTAATGTACCGATTTGTGTGCGAAGTAGATCGGATAAAGGTGTTTCCATGCATTTTACAAGTCCTGTTGAATTCTTATTTGTTTATTTACCCGATTATGAGTCTGCATGTAAACACACTGAGTGTTACATCTCCCACCCACTGACGAATGCATCACTTCCACTGCTCTGACAAGGAAGTGGCCCTCAAACGGGTTAGTGCAATGGATAGTTCTGCTCCCGGCAAACTATCATGGCAGATATGAACCAGGCCCTCTGCAAAAGCTAAGTGGGCTGCATTTTAACCAATCAATTATGCATGCAGTGGAATTATTGATAGTGAAAATGTAGCGGGGGTTATACCTGTCCCGACACCAGAGATGAGTGTATTGAGAGGTTAACCAAGCTGAAAAGGCTCAGGGTGTGTCTACTGGATCATTCTTACATGTCTTTCACCAAATACTGTGAACAATTCTGCACAATGTATAAACCATTGAGCATAACCTTCAGCAATGCTATTTGTTTTAGTTACCAAAGCAACACAGCAAGCGATAACTGACACCAAAGCAACCGAAGCCCTGGTGTGATCTCACTGACCCTGCGTTCCAATCCCCATACTACATACTATTTAGTATGCCAGAAAAAGATGTCCCAATACATGCAGGTCAACTGTAGTATGCTGAAAATACATCAATGCCTCACTAACTCCAATAGCATGTTAGAGTATTCGTCTTTATTCTTGACATTTCTCGAAATAATGAAAACAAATCTTCCATATCTGATATTTTTTGCTCTCATGTGGCCCTAAAACTCTTCTGTACTTTAGTAAGTAGTGTAGTAAAAATAAAAAAAGTATGTGATTTGGAACGCAGGGCTTGTGTCAGCTAATTTCTATCACCTGCTTGCGTGTCACAAATTAACTTTGTAATAGGTGACCTTTATCTATTACGCAAAATGCACTTTTTCATAGTTTTACCAGTGTGACCAGAGCGTTTACCAAAGTATGAGACACATACAACCCTCTCTCTTTTTCTCCTCCTCCATATTTCTGAAAACCTGTGTTCATTAACCCCAGTCAGATGTATCACCCCCTCTGATGTCATAAGGGGAGAAGCCACGCCTCCCTCATTACCAACCTAAATTAGCCCTACCTCCATCTGTGAGAAGCCACACCCCCAGACCCCCCTGAATCTAACTGGCCATTAGATTCAAACCGGCAGTTAGATTATGGGCCAATCAGAGCAGACTGGGCCTTTTTGGAAGGCGGGGCTTAAACGGACAGGCTCTAAAACGGGAGTGTTTTAGACAGAGGCTGAAAAGAAGAGATTTAGTAAGGGCAATGTCGAAAATATATGTTTGTTTTTTGGATACCAGAGCATTTCTAGTAGAAAAACCTAAATTACGAACATTGAACCCGACATTGTGCATAGATTGTTAACCTTTATTGTCAATGTAATGTAATGAATTCTGACCTGGGACAGCCACTCCTCGTCCTCATGGCCGCTGTGGTCTGACGCCAGGCTGTCTGAGGACTCATGGCGTGTGATTGGTCCAGGGCTTCCCGGGGGGATGGCTGCAAGAACACACACACACACACACACACGATTATATGAAGTAACATCCAATGATGCCATTCCACATTTTAAAGCTTTGAACTAATTTCCAAGAAACCATTATAGCGTTCAAGCACCTCTAAAATGCATGTGTTCAATGTTTCCTGAATAATGATATTCTTATAAAGTGTAAAGGCCTTTGACATCATGAAATATGAAACAGACACAGCTAACAGGAGAGGGATATCAGTAAGTCTAAGCTGGCTAGAGTAGTCAAAGCGGTGCAGAGAAATCATGTTTCACCATTAACTATTAACATAAATCAGCCTGTGAAGAGAAATGATAACTGACAACTACTTTATTAAAATGTCGTGGTCATTACCGTTTGACTGATATGGTCTTAGACAGCAAATACATGTAGGATAAATATGTGTAGATATTATTTTTGTTATTTTTATTTAGTTTTTTCCAATGGCGTGACTGACTGGAGCAGAATGAATACTTAGTGTCAGGCCCATATGGGAGGCTTCTTTGTAAGTTCCAAAACCGATGAGGGGAAGAGGAAAAAAATGCCATGTTTTTTTCTTGTGTCTCATATGGGCATATGGGTGCGTGCCAGTGTGTGTGAAAAGGCAAGGTTACAGTAAAGTGTGTGAGAGAGAAACAGCATGTGTATGTGTGTGTGTTCGAGAGAGAGAGAGAGAGAGAGAGAGAGAGAGAGAGAGAGCCGTAGACAGATGGGGCTGTGCAGGCTTGAATAAGCAGGCGTGGAGAATGAGGCCTAATGTGTAGAATCAGGCCTTTCTCTGTCTCCCACCTAGGGTATGGGGTTTGTTTAACACAGGAATGGCTAATAAACTTGTCAAGTCCACATCTGGAGCACCAGCGGCGCTCCTGTCTTCATTTCACACATGCACATCAACACACACACACACACACACACACACACACACACACATACACGTGCCAGGTGTCCATACAGCCATGATGGAGGTGTAGTTTGGTGTTTGACACTTCTGTAACGAATGTCACATCTCCCACCGATCCCATCCCACCCTGACACACACACACACACACACACACACACACACACACACACACACACACACACACACACACACACACACACACACACACACACACACACACACACACACACACACACTTCCCCTTATGACGCATGGGGTCGGCACCTGCTCTTGAACTAGTGGCTCTGTGGACAATTGGCTTTTAAAAAAGACGGTGTGTTTGGAAGGTCTGGGTGGGTAGAATGAGCTGTGCTGTGCACCAAAAATGAAGATAAAAAGATGCAACTGCTGGTCCCAAGTCACATATGCTGTAACTAACGATGAATATATCAGGAAGACATTATAAACATGATCTCACAGCCCACTGCTTAACTCCAGCCCATATGATTTGAAGTCAATCTGTAAATATTTTTAAATTAATTGTAAATATGAATTGTCTAACAATATGATTGTGAATAAAATAATTAATTAAACCCTCATATAAATCCTAACATTATTTGTTTTGCCTGACCAACAGTCCAAACCTAAAAAACTATTCAATTTGCAATTTAATAAGAGCCAAGTAACACATATCAAATACTCTGCATTCTGCACACATATAAAAGTTGTGATTTTTTATCATTAATTATTATTCATTATTAATTATACAATTATAAAGTTTATAATTGTTTGAAGCAACATGTAATATTCTTCCTCAAAACACATTAAAAAAAATATTTATTGAGTTTGATGTAGGGGAAAACGGGGTAATCTGAGCCACTTTTTACAGTTGCTCCCCTCTATGGGAGCTAAAATGATTTATCACTCAAATTTACACATTTCCCATTAATTCAGGATGTTTCCTAGAAATGGGAATTAGCAGAATTTTTTCAAGACAAAGGGCAGTGAAAATTAGCCTGGAAATCCTGACCCTGATATCTTGAACGATAGAGGGTCTGGCGACGATCAATAGTAATTTCCAACTCTAGGGGCGGCTCCTACTCGTGCATTTCAAATGCCACTGCACGCAGTTGGATAGCACTACAACCAATCAGAGCGATGCACAAGTGACGTAAGCCCCGTTCGTTTAGCGAACAGCTGTTAAACTGTTCAATTAAACGTTTGCCGTTGTCGGTCGGCAAAACAGAACATTCCACTTACTTGCTAGTGAAAGCTATGAGTCCCGTCTTCCAATTCGTTAAGGGTCGAGGCCAAAGCAGTCTCAAACTCACACAACATATCCGCAGCCATCTTTGATGTTTACTATCACAGCTTCGACGTCGCATGCACGTCACTGTCGTCATCCGGTTACGTCCTCCCCAGAGCACCATATAAAGGGCTCTGGCGCGCCCATATTAGATAGAACCAATTGAAACGTTATACCAGATTTCTGGTAGTCTTGATAAGCTTCAACGGAGCGTCTCCAGACCAACACGCGCAGCAAATTTAATTTGCCAGCGCCTAGTGGCAGGTCTGGGAATGCCAGGCTAAGTGAAAATATGATTGTTTTAAAAAAAGTTGTCATGTGGCTCACTTTACCCCAGCTGTGGGGTAAACTGATCCACTTACTTTTTCCACTCTGAAACTACCATAACACCACATATTGTAAAAGTAAGAATCCTGAAAGCTAGCCACACATTCCAGAACTAATGTCGGACTAGTAAAAGAATGATGGGGTTTGGTCAATTAAGCAAAGCAAATGTTCTAAACACTTGAAAGTAACTCTGAACAAAATCAAATACAACATATTATAATTCAAAAGGTTTTAATAAGATTCAAATTAAAGATAGAACCAGTTAGATTAGAACACAGTCTGGGGGTCAGAACACAGGACCCTTAGAGCCAGCTAGTGTTTGGGGGTCAAAGCATAGGAAAATCAGAACCAGCGAGAACAGCTTGGGACTCAGAACACAGGAGAAGACCCAACTGGATTATAACATCAGCCTGTCATACTCTACAACTAGGCCTACTATACATTCCAGCCCTGAAGGTTACAGGGAAAGATGAGAAGGTGCTCTTTCCGTGTGGTTGCCCCAGGTCGTCTTCCTGGTGTATTTCCTTGGCATGATGGCTTTTCTACAATGTGTATGACATTAAAATAAAACATATGTTATGTAATATTACATTAAAATATGTTTAAGACTAAACTTAACTTGTGCCTCATGGTGGGGGAAAGTGAGACAGTGGCTGTCTCACCTTCCCCCACAGCATTTGGCTCACTTTCCCCCACCACCACAATTTGAGAAAATCTCTTAGCATTTCAGGCTAATCTTCAGTTATCAGCATCACATGGTTTCATATGTTGGTAGTTCATCAACACATATGATATAAGTTTTTCTATGTGAATACATTTGCTTTGGCACAACAGTTGATTAAGTTGACAGCAAGAAAATTTACTTTTACATGCAAAATACCTATTTTGGTGAAAAAAACATGCTTACCACAGCACCCCGAGGTCCTCTTTTTCAGGGCCATGGGGAAATGAGAGGGGCTTGAAAACATATATCTCACATGACCACAAATGTTTTCCGTTGCCTAGATACAGGGGGTGGCTCACATTACCCGGTGCCTCAGATTCCCCCGTTCTCCCCTACAATGTATTTTGAGATTTCCATTTTTGTAAGTGTATTTCTCAAAATGACAAGACATTTAGATATTTAGCCCAGTTTGTCTAACTGACAGATTTCAGCGCTTGACCCAATAACAAACATTAGAGGTAAATGGAAATCAGTTTTTCTGCTTTGACAATCAAATGTAACAGTTCAGTGATGTGAGGACCACATAAAGAAACGGTCCATTCATCTTCATGATAATGAAATGTATGCAGTCAATAGTCAGGTTTATATTTAAAACCTTAGACAA
>NC_137232.1:3961700-4039200 GCF_949987685.1 Ammodytes marinus
AATCATACAGAGAAAAAAAAGGAACTCCCTCTGAATAGAATAGTGTGACTGTAGCTAATGACGGTGTGACCTCACATACGAGTAGCCATTGGGTTATGTACCTAGCTCCAACACCTTTCGGCCCACAGACTTTCACACACTGTCCTAATAGACACATGGGTTCTTCAGCAGACACGGACAGGACTCATGTGATTCTGACTTCAACTGTAGATAGAGGATTGCCCAAACACTAACAAAAATAAAAATAAACTTGGCTTGCTTCTATGATGCCAGATCGTACTACAGCATCTCCTCTTCCTTGTGAGTATACTGTATAATGTGTGTCTCTTTTCTTCCCTTATCTCTCCAAGGCAGTAGTGCTGCATGTTGCGAGGGGCTGAGTGCTGCCAGTATAGCTGCTTACAGATGGACAGGTGGAGATAGTGACCATGAAGTGGCGCCACCGCTGCCTTTTATCATCCCCCGTCCTGGAGGCTCCGGTCTGGGGCTGACCTCGGCCCTTCCTCTCCCCTTCCTATTTCCATTCCCTACATACTGCATTTTTAATCAGCCTGGGTCATCCAATATAGAGCCACGAGACCGGAGAGCACGGCCTGTCAGTCAAGTGCCGCCACCTCCTCCTCGCCTTCCACCACCTTTTCTAGAGACATATTTTGTTAGGGGAAAATAAGCCAAGAGGATCATTTAGATAAGATTCCTCACACCCCTATTCTTACACTCTTCAATAGCTCTGTGGATTGGCATCACGGTGTGTAGGGCATCGCGATACATGTGTCACAATACCATCTGTCACGATACAGTGCGAGGTAATGCATAAGGATTGCAATATTCCACATACAGCGGTGGCCAAATCTATTAGAATACTTCGATTTTTTATTTTTTTTTATTGGCCATTAAAATACCAATAAAACAAATGAAATATCAACAACGTGATTATTATGCTCTATGAAACCTATTGAACCATGATAAAGAGATGTAGGTCGTTTTCCTTACTAGGCCCATTACACACAAGCACTGCAAAGTACACTTTAGACCACCATGATGCCACCAATTCACATCAGAAACAAAAGGTCACCACAATGACTAATGGTGCAACAGTGTCTTCAAGAACTGTGTGCAATGTAAAGCAGGGCCTAGATGGCACAATGTGTTCTTCCGAGTCAGACTAGTGTAGTGTATTCATTTTCCACTGCAGTGGCCACAATCTTTATGCTCAGCCGACGAGAGGCGGCTGAGCATAAAGAGACCAGGCCTGTATGGATGTGCTTGTAAATTCATCCTAAGGTCAAATCAACTCTTTCTCCTGGATCACTTCTCTGTTACTCTGCCAAGCCCTGGAGGAAAGCGGCCGAGAGAGAGGGGGCTGGCATGCTGAGAAACAACAGGGTGTAGGGAGTGTGTGCTCGGGTGCAAAGTGCAGAAATGGAAGGTGGCACTCGGGAGAGCAACTCTCTTCCATGTCGGTGGTGTGTATAGGGCCTCTTCATACCCAGAGGGAAAATGGCAGGAGCTCAAGAAGTGGGTAGAGGGGCTGAACAATTATGTTTATAGCATCTTGACCTCGAAAATCTGTTCACACTTGGGTTGGTTTGTTTGGGGGGGAATAAAGAGATACGGCGGTGTTAGCTGGATATCGCTAATTGGATGTAAATGTTAATGCAATGAATCTCTCATTATGCGGCCAGTTCCACTGCCCATCGCTGGCAGAGGGAGAGGTGGAGGAAGCTGACGCCCATGCCCGTCACTCCAACGTGTCCTCATTGCTCTGACACTAGGAGAGGACCATTAGCACTAATTTGAGGAAAGTCTCCTACCAGTTAGACCTGGAGCACGGCAGAAAGTCAACGGAGATGAATGGGGAGATTAGGGGCTAAACACAGCCACTACTTTGCCCTGGAGCTGCCGCGAGAAGCTAATTACAGATTTTGTGTGTTTATAATTATGGAGTGGAGCTGAAAACGCCAGCCTATTCCAGGGGGTGGATTGATTCCGTGTGTGGCCATCCATGTGCACTCACATTTGCTTTTTGCTGAAAATTGGCCTTTCAGAGAGGGGGCAAACTAAAGTGCTCACTGCTCTGTACTTGTTATTGAATTAAGAGTGTTTAGGGTGTCAGCTAATTGGTCTGAGTTCGGCGTCTTGTAGCATTCTGCTAGCATGTCCCGAGGGCCGGCTAAAGGATATACTGTATATATATATATATTATATATATATATATATATATATATATATATATATATATATATATATATATATATATATATATATATATATATATATATATATATATATATATATATATATATATATATATATATATATATATATATATATATATATATATATATATATATATATAAATATATATATATTTATATATATCCAAGGTGCAGAATAAGGAATGGTATAAATGGTGGAAGTATCTTTTCTCTGAAGTCTTTGAGAAAAGGGAATGTTATGGCTGCTGAGCGGAGGGGTCTGTCCCCAGCATGTGGTACTAATAAGAGGCAGAAGACTGGCTTTCAACACAGTCAACATGGAAAATCAGCAGGGATTAGGGGTCAACCCCTCCACTAATAACACATACAGTACATACAGAAAACATACATGCTCCTCTTAGCCCGTGTAACCAAAACATAAAGAGAGCTATATGTTATGATGTGTGTGTGTGCAATACACAAACATAGCACACATAAGTCCAGACAAAGACACAAATAGCATCAATGCAATTGGTAGTTAAACATTATTTTGTAGTAAATCAGTATGTTTTGCAAATAATAATACTTAATTATACAATGGCATATTAGAACGACAGGAAAGAAGGACTTATGATAGAGCATGTTATTCAATTACATTTTAAACTCAATTTCCTTTCAAATAAATTAGCTCGGATTATAAATTTGAAGGACGCACAGAGAGAGAGGAGAGTAAGAGTAAGTTTGTATATCTATATCAGAAAGTGACGGTATGTCACGCGTGTTTACCGGCACGCTCCATTCTGTGTTCAACATTGTCTTTCTTGATATTACTCTTCAAGTTTGACTCGTAGTGGCTTTAAGATCTTAACGCTCCAAGGCTGCTTCTCTCTTCCATCCTGACTATGTTTCTGTCACACAAACAATTAAAACATAGATCTAGAGTGACCTTAGTGCATATGCAGTTTAGTTACAGTATCTCACAAAAGTGAGTACACCCCTAACATTTCTTCAAATATTTCATTATATCTTTCCATGCGACAACACTGAATAAATGACACTTTGATACAATGTCAAGTAGTCAGTGTACAGCTTGTATAACAGTGTAAATTGACTGTCCCCTCAAAATAACTCGACACACAGCCATTAATGTCTAAACTGTTGGCAACAAAAGTGAGTACACCCCTAAGAAAATTTTTCCAAATTGGGCCCAAAGTGTCAATATTTAGTTTTGCCAACATTATTTTCTAGCACTGCCTTAACCCTCTTGGGCATGTAGTTCACTAGAGCTTCACAGGTTGCAACTGGAACCCTCTTCTACCCATTCATGACGACATCAAGGAGCTGGTGGATATTAGAGTCCTTGCGCTCCTCCACCTTCTGTTTGAGGATGCCCCAAAGATGCTCAATAGGGTTTAAGACTGGAGACATGCTTGGCCAGTCCATAACCTTTACCCTCAGTTTCTTTAGCAAGCCAGTGGTCGTTCGGAGGGGTGTTTGGGGTCGTTATCATGTTGCAGTACTGCCCTGCGGCCCAGTTTATGAAGGGAGGGGATCATGCTCTGCTTCAGTATGTCACAGTACATGTTAGAATTCAATGAACTGTAGATCCCCAGTGCTGGCAGCACTCATGCAGCCCCAGACCATGACACTCCAACCACCATGCTTGACTCTAGGCAAGACACACTTGTCTTTGTACTCCTCACCTGGTTGCCGCTCCACACTCTTAACACCATCTGAACCAAATAAATGTATTTTGGTCTCATCAGACCACAGGACATGGTTGCAGTAATCCATGTCCGTAGTCTGTTTGTCTTCAGCAAACTTTTTGTGGGGTTTCTTTTGCATCATCTTTAGAATAGGCTTCTTTCTGGGATGACAGCCATGCAGACCAGTATGATGTTCTAATGATGCAGAGTGCGGCGTATGGTCTGAGCACTGACATGTTGACCCCCCACCCCTTCAAGCCCTTCAGCAATGCTGGCAGCACTCATACGTCTATTTTCTAAAGCCAACCTCTGTGTACGACGCTGACCACGTGCACTCAACCTTCGTAAACTGGGCCGCAGGGTGGTATTGCAACATGATAACGACCCCAAACACACCTCCAAGACGACCAGTGGCTTGCTAAAAAAGCTGAGGGTAAAGGTTATGGCCTGGCCAAGCATGTCTCCAGACCTAAACCCTATTGAGCATCTTTGGGGCATCCTCAAACAGAAGGTGGAGGAGCGCAAGGTCTTTAATATCCACCAGCTCTGTGATGCTGTCATAAATGGGTGGAAGAGGGTTCCAGTTGCAACCTGTGAAGCTCTAGTGAACTACATGCCCAAGAGGGTTAAGGCAGTGCTGGAAAATAATGGTGGCCACACAAAATATTTACACTTTGGGCCCAATTTGTACATTTTTTCTAAGGGGTGTACTCACTTTTGTTGCCAGCAGTTTAGACATTAATGGCTGTGTGTCGAGTTATTTTGAGGGGACAGTAAATTTACACTGTTATACAAGCTGTACACTGACTACTTTACATTGTATCAAAGTGTCATTTCTTCAGTGTTGTCCCATGGAAAGATATAAAGAAAAATGTGAAGAAATGTGAGGGGTGTACTCACTTTTGTGAGATACTGTAAATGATGTGCCCCTCCCCACCTCCCCCAGTCCGAGCTGGTTAAAGTGGCCCGAGACAGGGATGTTTGGGGTCCCCTGCTAGAGCTGCTGCCCCCCGACCCGACAACGAATAAGTGGATGACGATGGATGGATGGATTGAGAAATAGTTTGCCCTTTGTCACCATACAGTATGAATGCTAATCAAAATCAATTGAGAACTGATGAGGTACCGAGAGCTTTGTACGCGTGTAGCACTATCATACTGTTTCCTCTTCATCAGCATCCCAATAAGCTGAAACCTGAACCACATGTTCACTCCACTGTGAGTTGCCTAGAGTCAATTTGCATTGATTAACATCTTTTCTATTGACTTACTATGCATTTGCGCTTCTCTGTAATGCTATTTTGCATTCAATTAGAACACAACCTGATACTAGCAATACGCTTGTTGGTGTAAACATATGAACAAAACAAGAAAGAAAGAAGAAGAATCAAGTTTTGATTGGCACTTACCAGCCAGAAGATACTGGTAGTACTGCACCAGGTCGGAGGCCAACACCAGGGGGTGGTTGGAGGTGAAGGGTGGCTGCAGCTCATTCCAATGAGGAGTCCTGCTCCAAAAAGACAAATCCACTATTTTGACGTCTGATCATATTAGACATACTTTTGACTTTCTATTCTATTTTATATATACTGTTTTATATTGCACAGACAATTCCTTTGCACTACTTAGTATTTAGAATTGATCTTATGTAAATATTGTTTAGGTTTATCTTGTTTAACTCTATATTTTTTTATTTATTTTATCGTTCCAACTCCACTGTGAGCCAGAGACAAACGCCATTTCAATTCTGATACATGTCTTACATATGTCAGAACTAACAATACAAGACTTTGACTTTGACTAGACCGTTTGCCCTGGGATAGAGTGGTCCACACACAGTGTTACCTGGCTAGAGTCCAGCAGGCCCTGGGACAGGTGTTGAGCTCCAGAGGTGTGTCGTCACTAATCTTCTGTGCCGTGCTTATAGGCCGAGGTTCCAGCACATGCTCCACCAAGGTTCCATAGCAACTGATGATGTACAGCGAGTCGACCACCGACTGCCTGGACTGATCTGTGAAGAATGTGGTAAAAACAAAATACTGCTTCATCCCCCACATAACATGATGACTACATTATGTTGTTGTGGTTGAGCTATCTGGTATTGAAGACATGTTTGGACTGGGCCAATGGGTCGAACCTTTCTCTCTTTTCATGGTTGGATTGGTGAGGAACCAGGAACGAGATGAGGCAAAGATGGCGGCCACACAGAATTCTCCTCCACTGGACTTGCTGGGTGAGATCTGAGGGGGCGGCTTAGCTTTGCTTCAGAAGGGGAAAAAGATTACAATGTTGAAAGAGTTAAATTATTTAAAAAACTGTACATGAGAATGTCAAAGCTACTGCATGTAGTTTATGTACTTTAACCAAAAGAGAACATTTGAAAAGGACATTGCTAGCTCCAAGTTTTATCAAATGACGGCTATGTCAATATTTAGACCACATTGGGGACCACAGTAGGTTCCCTTAAAACTGAAGAAGAGTTTTGCAATGGCAATACTGTAATGTTCCGGATGTGGAATGTCTGGGCTTTAAAACATATAAACCACAGTGGTTTGCATTTTATCTTGCATCGACAAGCTCTAGCATACACACTAATTCAGCTTTTTATTTTTTTTTTATGATATTTTTTGTTGATGCGCACATCCTATAAGTCTATAACCAAAAAGCGGCATATCTAGAACAATATAGGGTCTGGCCACGAGCAATAGACCTTCCCAACTCAAGGGGCGGCACCATTGCATGCATTTCAAATACCATTGCACGCATTTGGATAGCACTACGACCAATCAGAGCAATGTACAAAGTGACATAGTAAGCCCAGTGTGTTTAGAAAACAGCAGGGCTAACTTGTCAATTAAACTTTTGCCGTGGTTGTCGGCAACACAGAAACTTCTTCTTTCTTGCTAATGAAAGACTTGAGTGCCCTCTGTCGAGGCCAAAGCCGGTATAAACTCAAACAACGTGTCCACAGCCATCTTTGTTGTTAACTATCACAACTTTGACAGCATATGCACAGCACTGTTAAGTTACGCCCGCCCCAGAGCCCCATACTTAGGGCTCTTGCCCGCCCATGTCAGATACTGTAGAACAATTTGAGGGATAGCTCCGAATGTTCCGACATGATTAATGAGCTTCAATGGATCGTGTCCAGACCAACAGGCTGAGCAAATTTAAATGTGTCAGCGGCAGGTCTGGATTTCCAGGCTATGTAGGCTGGATATTTGAGCACAATATCAGTAGGTATAACTCAAAGTTATGTATCTTGCTTCAATGACACACCTGCTCCTCCATATAGAAGTGAGCAAGAGACAATTCAGTCACACTGAGTGCACATGACCTAAAGGATATGTTCAATCAATACATCTAATACACTCAATGTAAGGTCACAACAGCAGGCTCCAAACTTCAATTCCTCGATGACTCACTTGGTATTGGCCACAGGGGAGACTTTTTCTGGGGAGCTATTTGGATTATTCAGTATGTCAGGACTGTTTGAGAGGAAGAGGACACAGAACAAGCTTTCAGCTGCAATAGGGCTGCCCCATATGGCAATGATCAGAGAACAGTAGCGAGGCTCTGGTATTATTGTCCGGCCATATAACCAACCTGGACAGTAAAACGTGGTCACAGCAGATCAGGCACGAGGCAGGCTAAGGTCTTGAAGCCTTGCGGCGGTGTCACACACTCCCACAGGGACGCTTAACCTTGACCTCTGGGGAAACCACACTGCTGTGGAAGCCACACACTCACTTCTGTCTATGCTCACATGCTGGGATAAAAGACCAGGCTAAAACAAGAAAGACACTAGTGCAGAGCTACTTTCGTATATCTATTGTGTTACTCTGTATTGCAAGTAATAAAACAATGTGGTAGATGAGCTTATCATTGTCTTAGGGAAGGTTTCTTCAGCAGAACGTTGCACAGGTGTTTTATATTTATGTTGTATATGGAATACATATGAGAGGAAATGGATAGATGCCCAGACCGCTGAAAAAGAGCTCTGTGTAAGAAAACTTTATTAACGTTACAGATAAAATAACTGCTGCGAAGAACCAAGAAACAAGGCCTTTCAACAAAAAAAAAACATAAAGCTTCTTCTACAGGCGTTTCTATAATGTTGGTACTTGAGCCACCTTCAGGTAATAAGTCTTCTTACTGTGGCTGCTGTATGGGTGTAGCATGTTGGGGTATAGGTTTTATTTTATCTTATTTATATATATATGTTTTTAAATAAATTATTGGGTGTGTTCTATGAGGGGAAAAAACATCAACATTGGTAAGGTTATGTTTTTAATTTTATATTTTTACTATTATAATAATTGATATATTTAGCACATGTTCCACTAATACACAAGTGTTCAACATGCAATTTCAAATATTATCAGAACATGGTTTAAAAAGTGTGAAATGTGTCACTTATAAAAGTCCAGACCTCATTGACTTCTCACTTGAAGCCGAGTGTAAAAAATGTCATACACTGTGTAATGCAATGTAACAAAGACTATAGCTTAACAATAATGCGTGTATAAAGGGGCAGACTGTGTGTCCAGCAGTTCAACTAACTTCCATGGTTCTAGGTGCTGAAAGACCTGTTGCTGGCATAACTCTGTTTCTGTGGCGTCCCCTCCAGACTGTCAGCAGCTCATAAATTACTCCCTAGATGCAATGCGATGTTGATGTCTTTGTTTAGCCAATGCCGTGTGAAAGACAGATCAGGGCAAAAAAGGGGGAAGTAGTTGAAGGCAGTCATAAGAAAAGGCCTCTTTACAAGATTCGTGGCTTGTATTTATTAGTGCTGGGTCAAGGGGAGAACACTGAATAACCAAATATTCCAGAAGTAAGCCCTGTGTCTGTGAAAAGGAAGATGGAGGGGGGAGATTAAGTCACACTCAGGATATTGCGTTGGCTAACTCCAGGGTGCCCTTGTCCTCTCCTCCCAAGCTCTTATTTGTTTCTCAGCGCATATCCAGAATATAAAGCATTTAACAGACAGTTCCAGTTGGCTGTGTCCACTATAGCTATGAGGGGATGTTTTTAATACTACAAATATTTTCTCGGAGCCCCTTTCTGTCTCAACAATCCTGGACCAGATCAAGGAAAATAGAATGGGACATAACATAAAACCCTAACCCTAGTGTTCAAGAACCTTCATAATGGCTGGTTAAGTTAGCATATTGTGGGCGGGACCTGATAAGCCTTTGGCTTCTCCTGCCACCGTTTGGACGATAACACAAAGTAATATGTATGAATATGCAAAGAGAAAATTGTGTATAATTGTCCGGAAGAAGAATAATAAATAGATAAATAAATATTAAGTTGTAAGGTAACAGGGGAAATGAGGCATCTGTTAGTGGCAATACACCAAATAACTTTGGTTCATGAATACAGAGAAGGAAAAGTATGCCAGACTTGGGGGGAGTTTCTGCACACTTGGAACTTTTTCTTCTCTGGTGAGGTGTTTAATCGCAGAAAAAGCCTTTGTGTTTCCTATGGCTGGAAAATATGTTAAGCCCCCCTCCCCACCCCCAAGACCCTGTGGTTGACTGGTTTCAATAACCCAGGGAAGACAAATCCTAGTTCAGAGCCGGCTGATGTTGGTTTTTTCGAGGAGTGAGAGCTTAGGGCTGACGCAATATACCACACAGCGAATTACACTGTGTACCAGAAGACAATTCTAACCTCTCCTCATAGTCCTGGATGTTGACTTTGGACATTGGAAGATGAATGCTAAGTTAAAGGGAAAAACACGGTTTAAATCGGACATGTTTTCTTGGAGAATGACACATAGGCAAGAAAGGGACTTTTAAGAGATATTATTTGGAGCCATTGGACCATATTACAAAGTGCATGCACTCATAGGATCACACAGCAGTGGGTTGTGCTTGTAAGTCTGTGATAGAAAACGCTCTTAATATTGGCTCCCTGTTGCAGTCTCATAGCTGATGCACTGGGTTAGGGGCTCTTTGAAGAGGCGCCCAGCCTGCCAACAGGACCAAGGATCACAGCCCAGTTCTCATCTCAGTGACCACTAAAGTGTATTCATCTGTGTTTTGAATCATCCTTTTTCCTCTTGATCTCAGTTGAAGTGGTTAAAACATGTTGAGCTTTCTGCCCCTATTAACAGAGAGGAACAGCTTGCCTCATACAGCTCTCTACATATGGAGGACAATCACTAGCCCCTTTTACACAGAGATTGCGGCATATTGACGGAACAACATCACTCCAATATGCCGGCTTTGCTTGCTTCTGTGTTATTTACACAGAACCAAGCAACGCCGGCCTGCTGGCGCATCAGTAGTCCCTTTTACACAGCGCTCCGGAATGAAAGAGGTGCTTGTAAACAGCGTCAGGTGTGACGTAAACATTTAGCGCCGCGTCGGTCAGCTGCTTTACAACAACAACAATGGCCGGTGAATTGAGAGCAGAAGTGCTGGAGCTTGCAGTAAGAGGGCCGTATTTTACTGTCCCCACGATGTGCCAGTTGATCTCGCTACGCGCTGAGTCCAACATCACTGGGACAGTTAACCAAACTGACTAAATCAATCCGACCGCTTCACCTCTGTGTGTGTGTGTGTGTGTGACAGGTTGGTTGTGAGCGAGTCTCTTTGTGAGGCCAGCGATCTGCCAATCAGACATACACATACACATACACACAGTGTGTGAAGTCACGTTACTGTAGACAGAAATAAAGTGTGGATATACGCTCAGACTTAGGATAATAATAGCGGCGGCGGAATGTGTTAGCAAAACAGTAGCTCTGTGGCTAACAGCTGAGCCGGAGCCTTCAGTCAGCTGAAGCAGACAGTCTAGCGGGGCGAGCAGACTATTCCCCCGTTACTAGGTCGACCTTCAAGCTGAACAAGAGCCCTCCGCTGCGCGTCGGGCTCCTGCTTCAGCTTGTCGGTCTTTATTTCTAGCAAGTGACCCGTTCGCTATACTTTATCCCTTACTTAGCCTAGCCTAGCTTTCCATTGTACAACTTCTCCTGGGCAGAAATAGACTCATACACTCTGCAAAATGAAGCGCGGGGGTTTGGATTGAGCAACGGACCTTATGATCAGCTAGATTATACACCGTTCCTTTTATTTGGTGATTTTTACGGGACATCAGGCCGCCGTGGTTAATGTTAAACACACGTCCTTCAACTGCTAACATGGTCGCATGTTTAGAACGTAGACTATGGAACGTCAAACGCCCCCCTGTTCCGCAACAACAAGCTGGAGCATTTAAACAGAGAGGCGGAACTGATCGTGTCGGGAATCTTACTACCCCCCGAGGTAGTAAAATTCCCGGAACGATCACTCGCACCTTTCTTCCCTCGTTCCGCAACTGTCGCATTTACACAGCAGGGCGGAGGGCCGAAAGGCCGGCATATTCCCGGCTTTCACTGGCTGTGTAAAAGGGGCTACTGTTTGGACCAGTGTTGGCCAACACGCCAATCAATAAACAATACAAAACGTAACCCGATATCAATGAATTATCAAACATAAATATTGTCACAGGAATTGAGAGGAAAGGAAAGGGGGAAGGGGATGTCACTAAAGAAATGGCAAAACTTTTTTTTCCCGTTCTCCCTCCGCAAAATTTCCTTTTGTGTCGCACAAGAGTGGGGATCCATTTTCTTTGCAACTTTAGTCCACCGAAGACGACTACCCACATGTCATTTCCACTTCTAATTTAACAAATGAGGACTCTTGACTAGAGCTAATAGCTTTTTCTCAAGGGCATAATTCAATCTGCGACATCCAGCATCAAAGTCCCCTCACATTACAACATCCAGGGCTAACGTGAGGCGCCTCCGAGGGGGGGAGGGAGGGGTGGGAGTCCAGTGGCAGCCTCCATTTATTTTGAAGTAAACAAATATGAAAGAACTGGCGATCCAGTGACAAAGAGATGTGTGCACGGCTGTCATTTGAACTAATTCTGGACCATGTGGTTCATTCAATATCAGGAAAGAAGCCAATATTAAGACTGGGACCAGGAAAGGAAATATAGACGGAGAGAGAGAGAGAGAGAGAGAGAGAGAGAGAGAGAGAGAGAGAGAGAGAGAGAGAGAGGGCAGTCATGTGGAGGACACATCCTTCAACGTCACATTTATTATTTTACAACAGCCCCTGGAAAGAAAAAGCCTTAGGGCTAAACTAATGATATCCACTGGGGAAACTCAGCGAACATTGGAAAATGGGCATCAAATGTTCAAGGAGAAACTAGGACTTTTTTTTTGTTTTGCCTGTTTCTATTTCCCTAAAATCCCCCTTGTGTGCCATACGAGGCATGTATGAGTTCATTAAAGGGGACGTATGATGCTAAATCTCGGTTTTAAATGTGTATTTCCAAGGTCTAATAGAAAAGGTTTTCATGGTTTATTGTTCAAAAAACCCAATAGTTTTCTACCATTGCCCATTTCTTCATCGCCTTTTCCAGCCTTTTCTACTCTCTATCTCAAAAGGTTGGTTTTGACATCTACCCCCCTTCGCAAAAATCCTAGTCTGCTCTGACTGGTCAGATCTACATGGGCGTGCATGCACCGCCCTGCTCATTTACTCTATACCTACCTACATGGGCATGGCACACGCCCAGCTGTCAGTTTTGTTTACTTTTAGCCAATGCAGCATGGAAACCAATGTAAACATGTTTACCTTCATTTCTACCACAAATATCGGCACACTAACCAGTTCTAAACTAAAAGATGTACAACTGAACCTGTTCAGACAGGAGTCTGAGCTGAAAACTGTGAAAATGGCATCAAGATTTCTGATTTCCCTGACATTATCCTCAGGTAAATACTGTTTAATTATGTCAAAGTCAATAACAGAATATGAGCTAAGTATTTATGCATACACTCTCTAAACTGGTAACAACTGGTTTTACGTTTGTCTTTACAGGTCTGTGGAATGATCTACAGCCCAGTGGAGTGGAAAAAGATTTAGTTGTGAACCGATGCTGAGTTGACATGTAAAAATGTACATTAACCATAATGGAAAATAATGTATCCTGAATCATGTCAAGATTCACTGGAAAGGCATTATCTTTTGTAAAATGTATGGTTGAAATAATTATGCTTTAGGTTTGTCAGAGCTGCAAATGATCTGACACCATTTCAATATCTAGTAGATAATGTATCATTTGTATTGTGATCACTCATTCATAATACAGTTTTACTGTTAAAACATATATTGTGTTGCTTACTGTCACTGTTTGCTACCTGTAGTAAAGGATTACTTGAAATTCACATTTTCATAGTCAGGATGTTGGACTAAATTTCTGACCGCATATATTTATACATTTTTCATTACAACCCTTTATCTCGCTGAAGATTTTCTCTGATAAAACAGTATCATTACATTTTAAAAAGACCAAAAACATCCTTAAAAATAAAGCAGTTTATTCATAGCCAGTGGAATGAAAATATGAAGTGTACATATCAAACAGAAGCAAAGCCATAACTTGTATGTAACTGTCCAGTTGTTGTTGGGCCCTGAAGAAGACCACCTGTCCCACCCAGTGAACACGTCCTCCTCTGATGGAACAGATAGTGTGACGGTCCTGGTTGGTCAACTGACAGCTCCTCAAACACAGGCTCCGTCACTCAGATACCTGTAAAACATGGCACATTCAATGTTACATCATGTAGCCTAGCTGACATGTACAGTATAGGCCTACATCATACATCTGTTATGGCAAAGCTACAAACTGATGACAATATATTTTTTCTGAGTGATACTGTGTGCTGTTTGAAATACAGGTGAAACTCGAACAATTTGAATATTATGAAAAAGTAAATTTATTTTAGTAATTCAACTTAAAATGTGAAAATAATATATTATAAAGATTTGTTACATGCAAAGTGAGATATCTCAAGCCTTTATTTGTTATAATGTTGACTAATATGGCTTACAGCTTATGAATTTGAATACCACATGAAATCAATAAAGAAGGGATTTTAAATAAAGAAATGTCCGCCCTCTATAAAGTATAATCATGCAGTACTCATTACTTGGTTTGGGCCCCTTTTGCATGAATTATTGTCTCAATTCCAATTCATTGTCCATGATATTCTAATAATATGAGTATCACCTGTATTTCGGACAGGAAACAAACACCAATAGGACTACTTACATTTCGGACGGATGGTGTCGCTCAGTCTTCCTGGCACAGTCTCCTCCACACTCCAGTAAAAAGGCTTTGATCACACTAACAGATTGCAAACCTTTGCTGGACATAGCCTAACAAAAAATGAAGTAAATCCATTCAGCCCCGGTCTGCTTCGAGGCTGGGGTGTGATGGTAGCTTGAGGATGAGCTAACACGGCAGCTTGCTTCTACTCTGTTGTTGCATTAGCGAGTGGAGGCTCAGCCAGGTGTGTGTGGTTACCAACGGGGCGTCTTGATTTGTCAATCAACTGCCGAGTTTCTGGTGAGCTTTCCCGTGGGAGTATTTATGTTAATGAAAACAGACCAATTTCGTCATCAGTCGGTGTATTTTGGAACAAACCTTCAAATCCCCCCCTTTTCGAAATAAGCATCCCAGAAGAAACTGACATATTTGTCTTTTTGAAGCTTGTGTGTGCTGGTAGGGACGCCAATAACCTAAAAAGTGTGCCCAAACACCGGAAAAGTCAGTTTTTCATGATAAGTCTTTGAGTATTATCTGCAGTCAGATTGTACAAATAATATTAAATATGTCGGCGTGCCCTCATGCATTTGGTCGGAAAAGGTGAGCTCTCCTGCGAGAAAAACTTTTTTTTAACATGAAAGCTTTGGGGAATGCTCAGTGAACATTTGAGAAGGCATGATACAGCTCATGGTATCCTGAAAGAGGAAATGAAAGAGGGCTCTGTTTGTAAAAATTGTCAGCCAGAAGGCATGCTGAACAGTGAAGGAGAAATTGGTGAGTTGGACTGTCATAGCTCACGTCTCCAAGACATACACCATTAGAGAAACAGTATAGCTTTTAACTGACTCCAATTTGAGCGGAAGGCAGTTATTGTGGAGGGTCAAGAATCCCATGCTAATGATGTGTACCTTTGAAAAGTATACGCTCTGAAATCACTAAGGGGCCATGGATTAAGCAGGAGGAGGATGAAGACAGAAAGAAAGGAAAAAAAACCTTCAATTAAAAAGTATGAGCGACTGCCCACAACAAAAGAGGAAACCCAAGACTCGGGGAAGGCACCACATGCTATTCATTTTGTCAAAGTGAACAGAGTCAGCAGGGAAGGGAGCTGGAGAGAGCAGACAGCCAGGGAGAGGAAAAGTTCACTTGACTGAGTCATTCAATCATCTCTCCATAAGTGACTCTGTCATAATGGGGCTTCTTTTAAAAGCTTGTAAGCATCTGATTTCACCAGGCGGGCGTTGACAAGAGCCTTCGCTTCAGCTCCACTGCCAGAAACAAAAGCTTCCTTGACTATAGGAAGATGTTGTGCCCCTTAAACATCTGATTCTTAATGCAGGGCATTTCAAAATGTAAAAGTTGAAGTCAACACTGTTATAATTAGTTAGGCCATTAAAACCCCTTGCTTTTCCACGTTTTGCTGTTTAAGACCAAATCAGTAAAAAGTGAAGTGAAGGTCATTTTAAGTCCAAATGGAAGCTATGGGAGAAGTTGAATATATACAGTATACGTCCCTTAGCTGCTAAAATGCTAAGGGACAGAAAGCTGCAGAGGAGCTTCAGTAATGGCACTGTGAGAAATGCAAAGGGTTGATTTGGACACTACACCATGAAAAACTGGTTCTAGTAGAAATACAAATCACAATTCCGAACCTGAATGAGCAGAATGTGTGACCTTTAAATCTAAATCTTCATATAGCAGAACTGGTTAGAGTGAAACAAAAGAAACCAGTCTCCAACTTTGTCTGCTTGTAAAATCTTAACAATTAGCTGAAAGAAGATAAAATTATCCGTAAAGCTAAAGGAACACCCTTAACATTATGATGTGGTCATTTCAGCCATTGTTACAACACACCATTTGTTGGTGCAAATTAGTGTTAAATCGTTATTTTAATGAGCATGATTTGTTCTAATTAACTAAACACGTCTGTAAAATACATGTTCCATGGTAGACAACACCCACAGGACACTGTTTTAAATCAACAGCAGCATTTGACAAAGCACAATCACTGCGTGCAAACACACACACACACACACACAAACATCTGATGCAGAGAGCAAAAATGGAACCAAAGCAGGCTAAAAGGAAATTTAAACAACATGTGTTTGTGCACAAAGGCGTTATTCTTGGAAAAACATCATGGAGGGTCTGAATGGAGAGAATAAAAGAAGAGGAGAACACAGAGAAGCTAAAAGAAAGCCCACAGTTAGCAGAGAGGTGCTATGTCACTGCTGTAAACATGTCCCCTGGAACAACAACCTATGATACCCACCTCAAGACATTTATTTTTATACGTCTGTTATTAATTAAAATGTGAAACCATAACTGGTAATACAATATGCGTACTGTATATAAAATCCTAAATCCAACAAAAGTCCTGTGTTCATATTGGTGCTGTAATGGCTTTAACATCACAGGCTGAATCATCATACTACAGCTCAACATACACAGACAAAAAAAACTCTGAAAGGTCTGCCAAAAGCACAACCAAAAGAAGACAAAAAGAAAAAGATGAGAAAAGAACCCCCCCCCCAACCCCCCCGGGGAATGACTGCACAAACTCTGCAGAATGTGTTGAAACTATAGCAGGAAACAAATGAGCGGTAAAGGAGGCGGTGTGTGTGTGTGTGTGTGTGTGCGTATACGGTTGCATGCTGCCGAGGGAGCCGAGGAAAGG
The DNA here is from genome assembly GCF_949987685.1 of Ammodytes marinus. NCBI lineage: Eukaryota > Metazoa > Chordata > Actinopteri > Uranoscopiformes > Ammodytidae > Ammodytes > Ammodytes marinus. The sequence goes on from NC_137232.1 coordinate 3,978,398, forward strand.
GGAGAGGCAAAAAAAACTCACCATGGAGTTTTAATGGCAAAACATCCCGCCCCAAAGAGGTAGGGTCTTCATGAGAAGGGGGTGTGGGGAGGGAGGGAGGGAGTACAGAGATAGACGGAAAAAACATTATTAAACTAGCACACTGTGGAGCAAACACACACACACACACACACACACACACACTTTTCACTTTACATACTTTTTTCGACGTGTCTGTTTAAGTGCACAGCACATGAGGCAGGAAACAGAATGTCCGTGAGCTAAGATGGATTCCAAAAAACCTTGCGGGACCGCTTAGTGATTCATCCAGCTCTGTAAAGTGTGATACCATATATCTGGCAGATACAAGCATGTCCACAGACTTTGATTTTTTCTCCTTCCGTCATCTGTCATGTTTTATTTTGTTGTTCTCCCTGACTTTTTAAAGGGACAGGGTATACTTTATGTGCAGAAACAATGTGTATAGGTCTGAATCTCACTGTACAAAATAACAGAGAAAAACACAATGGGTGATTGTTAAGATTGAGAAAAGAAGAGTATGAAGTTTATCCCATTTGTATAATAACTGGGGACACCAATAAAAATACCAGCGTCGGCCGGGCTTTGTTGAGACAAGGGGATTGTGTGTGTGTGTTTGTGTGCGACTTCTTTTTTTAGTGTGAGTGTGTATTTATGGCGGTGCATTGTCTTGCGTATGTGCATGGCCTGATGGGAAGCGAGGGTGTGGGCAAATGTGTATTCACTGTGATTATGGTAACAACTACACAGTGTATCTTTGTGTGTGTGTGTGTGTGTTTGTGTGTGTGAGTTTGTGTGTGTGTGTGTGTGTGTGTGTGTGTGTGTGTGTGTGTGTGTGTGTGTGTGTGTGTGTGTGTGTGCGTGTGTGTGCGTAAGAGTCATCCCGAGTGTAGCCTCTTTTTTTCTTTCTCTATCTCAGTCAGTTTGTGCGTGTTCCTAATGTTTACAAGACATTAGGAGTGGGAGTGTGTTCCTGTGTTTATGCTGCATGTCCAGAGATAGTGACAGAGCTCCGTAAACAGTTTACAGTAAATAAGCCTTTTCCCCACTGCAATAAAGGTCCGATGAGACTGAACTCTGTCCCCCGCCAGCCAACCCCCCTCCCCGAGTCTCCAACAACACAATCCTGGGCCAACTAAAGCACTCTGCAGGACTTCTTTATTTTATCGCTTTTTTTTTTGTTTGCCGCATCCGCCAGGGGCCCTCCCAACGTTAACAAAAAACACACACACACACACACACACACACACACACACACACACACACACACACACACACACACACACACACACACACACACACACCCCCTTCAATTAGTCTTGGTACATGGATGTGTAGAGAAAAATGTTACTCAGGAGACAGGGGAGCAACTATTTGCCCCGTGATGTCTTACTCCTAGAGTGCAGAGTTGACAAATGGACCATGCTGCTTGGTGTAACGGAGGCCCTGGCTAAACTGCCACTTATCAAAGAGTTGCAGAGGGCGGGCTGGACGGACCTTGAGCGGAGCCTATAGAAACCTGCTGAGACCCCCCCCCCCCCCCCCCCCCCCCCGCAATATGGGCCCCCAGCTGGGTAAATGGATGGACTCCAGTGGGAGAGAGAGCCATGGACAAATGGAGTGACATCTCCACGGGGCTAGCAGAGGCCGAGCGGGCATTGGGGATACCACTTTGAATCCAGCCCTCCTACTTAACCTGGCTGGACTGTAATGTTATCGTGACGGAGTGATGGGAGATAATTGAAGACAAATCCATGAAAAGAAAGTTGAGGAAATAAAACTAAATATCAAGTCAAAGAAGTTACTGTGAGAATTCTGACTCCTTGTGAACTGAGACCTCCATTTTAGAACTCACCTTAATAGACATCCCCTCTATAGAGGTGCCTATTTGTATGCGTGTGTGTATAGAAAAGTTCAGTACATTACAAAGAAATATTGTCAGTCAGCCTTAGTATGCATGTTTCTCAACTAAAATGCTCATTTGCCACAGTCAAGTGATTTGGAGCTCACTTTGGAGTGTTATCCGCAGACTGTTTTGAGCCGTGCTGGTTGTATGGTCAAATTAAAGTCAGACCCAGGGTAGGAAATTAGCAGGGGCTTGAAATGAATTTGGCATTTTGCCCCCTGTAAAATAGAAAATGACTTTGGGGGGGGGGGGGGGGGGGGGGGGTATTCTAACTGGATTGTTATACATTTGCAAAGCCACAGTCGAAAATGGAAAGCTATAGGCATCCATGTTACTTTCATGCACACACAACTATGTATGGGAATGCTGTCTGCATTCAATTGAATTCTAAGCGGTGTTAAAAAGTATTGTATCAGATTCGGAGAACCCTGGCGGTAGGCTGCCACTTATAAGAGGATACAAGGTATGTGCCAAACATTTGATCAAATTGCTCTGGGAATGATCCAAAATGCCCCCCAAATATATTTCACAGAGGCACAAAAAGCCTCTGCTAAAAGAAAAAGTTGATTGTCTCCCCTGCATGATGTGAATGTTATGCTGTCTATGTGTGTGTGTCAAAAGCTTCCACTGCTGACCAGGAAGCTTGAGAAGCCTGAAAATGAGAACAATATGTGACCTTTAAATCAAAATACCATATAGCACACTGGTTGGATTGAAAGAAAAGAATGAGTTCATTTTGGGAATATGGTCTGCCTTTTTAGCTGGCTTGTGACCCAACAGGTTTTATGGAAAGGGTCCCACACAGGTCAGTTGCATGTTGGGAAACATGAGTTAAACATGGGTCAGTGAAGTAAAAGGGCTAGAGGACTGGGATAGTGTGTGCGCGCGCAAGGGTGTGTGTGTGTGTGTGTATGGGTATGCATGGGTGTGTGTGTGCACTTGTGCGTGTGTGTGTGTGTGTGTGTGTGCGGCTGTGTGTGTGTCTGTGTGTGTGGGCATATGTGTGTGTGTTAGTGAGAGCAGGCAGAGGAAGAGAGAGAGGGAGGGACAGGAGTAATCGGCCTGCCAGGGTGCTGACCCCACTCCCGGAACAATCCTTTCACACGTTCCATCTCTTAACCTGTTGGCCCTAAAGGCCGATCCGTTAAAAAAACACAAGAGTAGCAAGTGAGTTGATTTGTGCAAATGCTTTAGAAATGGCTGTCATGTGACACGGGGGCAACTCATTCTCAAAGCCCCTGTTCTCTCTAGCGAGGCTCTCTATAAAGACAATGGCTGCAGCACTATGCCCCGGGCTCTTATAAATGTATTAAAGTAATCTGAGGGACACATCTGTAAGCAGGGTCATAGGGTCCCGTTCATTTTTATCTGAGCTGTTGTCTATCTGGTTACCTCGCCTGCACTCTGTACGCATTTGCTACCGACCATGTGCCCGCATTTTGAAAAACAAATCTCATCTGTCCGGTGTTAAAAAGTCCCGACTTTGTGTGTCGATGGGATAAGTCTGCGATAGATTGTCTTTCTTGTAAATCCCCAAATGTATCACAGGCATTTTTTTTTTGCTGTTAAGATAAATCCGTCCTAACACAACTCTGGGTGAGTGTAGGGGACGAAGTGAGAGTAGACATTCCTTGGGAGCTGGTTGGAGTGCTTGACTATTCCCTCTCTCTTAATCGTTTTCACAGCTTAACTTCTGACAGAGACACATAACCAGAAAGAGAATCTATTTTTTTTTGTGACCAGTGTAATTTGTTTTCTCAAGTCATCTGGGGACAACCCCTCCGCCCAAATATGGTCGGGAGGAAAACCAAGGGGATACTCCTCTCCTGCCCTGGGATATTCCCTGGAGACTTTGAGGCCTAGCAGAAGCTTTGGCTGTGCTCCCCGTGCTAAACTGACCTGGCCTCGTGTGTGGAGGGAGGGGTTATCAGGGCGGATGGGGGGGCCACATCCGACTCTACCTCCCTATGCTTGGATAGGGGGAAAACACCCACATCTAAATGAAGAGGGGAGGGTGGGGGGTCTTTATCTGTACTCGTTGAGCTTTTCTTTAGATCTTAAAATGTAAGACAACTGAAGACAAACAGCAGCATTTTGCACATTGGTGGTCCGCATTAGGGTTGGGATATGCAGTATTACGGTAGCCCCGGGTATTTAAAAATAGCAACAGTATTTCTTCAATAACCGCCATTAAATAATATGCTGTGTAATGTGGCGGTGTATGATTGTAATACATGCCTTAAGAGTGTGTGTCCGTGTCCAGCAGCAACACCAATGGCTGTGTTTGAAGACGCTATAAAAAGGGCAAAGCTATTTAAGGCGAAGCGCTAATTCTCGCTACGCGTCACGTGACAGCCTCTTCTCAGGAGGGACCGTTACAAAGAAAAGATGGCCGACACATAAAAACGAATGACACTGCTGCTTGATTGTGTGAAGCATCTTAAATAGAAGAATGCAGCTTCAAATACTTTACAAGGAAATGATATGCTGTGATTATGTTTGGAACGCAGGTTGTATTGTGTAACATTATGATGTTCAGTATAAATCAGTGACTAGCGAAGGTAAACATCACCGTGATTAGTTTGATGTCATCTTGTTAAATAGAAAACTAAAGTAAAACAAAGTTGTAATAGGTACCGACTGTAATACAGTGGACAGGGGGGAATTTGGGGTAGGTTTAAAGGGATGAAAAATTGAATACCGCTTAAACCTACTCTGCATGCGTGTCAGGGTCTATGAAGGTAATCTTGCAGTTGGCCTGGACACACAAAGCGAGTAAAAGCTTCATCAACATGTCTATGTGCATGTGTTGTTGTTGTGTGTGTTTGTGTGTGTGTGTGTGTGTGTGTGTATGTCTGTGTCACACAAAGACAGCCTGGTAGGGAATGTAGGTTAAGCAGCTGGTGTGTTCTTCTGCCGCCCTGCCAACAGGGATCTGCTCATACAGGTGTAAATACAGCTGCCGGACTCCCCTCTCTCTCTCTATACTATCAAAACACACACACACACACACACACACACACACACACACACACACACACACACACACACACACACACACACACACACACACACACACACACACACACACACACACACACACACACACACACACACACACACACACACACACACACACACACACACACACACGTTAAAAAAGAGAGAGAGGACTGGCTGTACAGACAGACAGATGGTGCCTGGGCACTCCTGTGCAAGTATAGCGTTAAAGCATATGATATCACCCCCCACTCTTGGGGCCAAACCTGCTGCTTCACTCAAGTGTGTGTGTGTGTGTGTGTGTGTGTGTGTGTGTGTGTGTGTGTGTGTGTGTGTGTGTGCGTGTGTGTGAATGTTTTGGGTGAATTGGTGCAGCCGAGTGCATGTTAGGAGCAAGCTGCACAGCTGCATGTCCTGATGCATTAATACTGACGCCTCCTCTGGACTGGATGGATGGATCAAGTATTAGCCACAAGGGCACTGTCCTGAAGAGACATAAAGCAGTTTGGGCTGTAAACTGGATGAAAGTGAGTTTTGATCTCAAAAACAAAAGGTGGATGTTATGTATTTGAGATGCACAGATCCACTATTTTTTGTGTACAATCCCAATACTGGGTTTTGGATATTTGCCGAAGCCGATAATGTCCGATATCATATCATTTAAAAGTTCTCTGTTCAACGGTTTGAATACAGAACAGCATCAGAACTTACATTTTTACATAACTCAATTATTAAATGGTCTATAGCAGATAGCTATGGTCTTAAAATAAAATTTTCTTTCATAGACTATAAAATAAAAAAAAAAAAGACTGGAATTTGGATGGGTATCCAGTCCGATATATCGTGGTGTAGTGGTCAGAGCACCCGCCCATTGAGGCTCAGTCACAGCAGACCCGGGTTAGAATCCAGCCCGGGTCGTTCTCTGCATGTCATTCCCCTCTCTGGACCCATTTCATCTCTGTCTCTACAAACTATCCAATAAAGCAGGGGTATTCAACTAAAATTCAAATAGGTCCAGTTAGAGAAAATGTCCTCAAGCAAAGGTCCGGAACATCATAATGTCTAACTTGCGTTATGATTCAGTGTGATATAGTGAAGTAGCCTAGTAGTTGTATCAACGTCTGCATGTAATTAACAACTGACCAATCAATCAATATAGAAAGAACAATTCAAAAACATTTCAACAATATTTATTCTCACTTTTAAATAATTATAGATATATAATACTGAAGATATATGTATTATTTAAGTGACTCAACTGAAACTAATCTCTTCATAGAGAAGGGCTGCATTTAAAAATAAAATGGTGAAAATAAATATAATAATAATCTTAAAATAAAGAAAATATATGATTCATTTTTGAAAAATTTAATAATTTTGAGAAATATTTTCAATGTATCATTTCTAAACTTCACTATACCTACTATGTTTGTTTAACATGGTAATCTCCCACTTTGTCTAATACTGGATTTTTATTTTGCAATTTTGAAAAGCTCTGAAAAAGTGACATGTCAGAAACTAAACCCCTGTAGGGGGTCTGGGGGTTTCCCCCCCAGTAATTTTTTTTTGTGTTTTTAGAATGTAATCGGAGCATTCTGGGGAAAATAATAAAAGAAAAGGTCAACATTTAATATAGTTAAGATGAATAGAAAAATTAACAAAACAACATAACTTGCTAGCAGCCAGATGCTTAACAACTGGACTGAGGGACAGATGACCACTAGCTTTCGCTAATGTTAGTGGGGGCTACTGCCAAATGTCTTGCTAAAAAATTAACCTGTATTTATAAATTCTGCCATTACTAAGAATATGTAAAACTTAAAATGTAGATAATTGAAACTACATACAACATTTTTTTTTAAATAATGTTTTTCCTGTTGCTGTTGTGGGCAGTAGATGCAGTGCTGCTGGCGATTGGTGATTATGTCAATCTTATGTCTGTGTCATTCACACATAGGTCTACATCAGGGTAATAGAGAGTCCACATGATTGCACCTTGACCGGTTTTCACCAGTCTTACAAAAGGGGAAAAAACCATAGATAGTAAATAATAGGAAAAAACTCAGCTGTTGATCGCTCGTTAACTCGCTCGCGACACACGGAGCCGGTGAGCGAGCGGGCGAGCGAGAGAGAAAGCTGTCTCTCACTCTCCTCCCGCTGTCTTTCTCACTCTAAATCTGACTTATTTCGCTGAAATTCTCGTAATTCTTGCACTTCTCTCTGTCATCTCTCGCATGATAGCTCACTGTCTCTGTCTGTGAGCCAGCCTGAGCCGGGAATGCACAGATTCGATTGGCTGCCTGAGTAGCAGGAGGCGGGATGGCTTAACTCGAAAGCATTTCCTGATTCGCTAAACCAGTACCGTAAAGTCTAGAAAAGCTGCGCCGGTCAAAATAGAAGCGCCCCGTCAAAATTTTAAATACTTAAATAATTGATTGACTACAGGTCCGGGTCCGTATAGGACGGCGTCTGGGTCCGGACCCGGACCGCGGTCCGCCTGTTAGTGACCCCCGCAATAAAGCATTAAAAATATGTTTTATTTTTTTTTAAAGGCAGAGCTGGACATTTCTTTTTTGTCTGCATCTGCAAAAAGAAGCGCCCAACATCACCGTATTCAGAAAAGAGCAAAATACAGAGAATTTATTTGTCACCAGCTTGACCGACCTAAAAACCTTTCTGATCAATATTTGATCATAAAGTGCCTGATTTAAGTCTAAGTTATATATTGTAAAAATGCATTTTATTTAGTTTTATTAACGTTTTTCAAATTAAGGTTTTGGAAAAAAATTATGTTTTTGTTGGTGTCAAAACAAGAGCACCCTTGGCTGCAGTATTTTAAAAAGTTTAAAAACAATAACTGGCCCTTATTTCACAGCGATAACTAAACTGTTACTGACAAGGAAATGATGGGCAATGCTACAACAATAAGCATCAGTCAGAAATATCAATACATTAATAAAAGTACTGACAAAACCAAACATGGAGGTAAAATAATAAAATGTAACAGTACTGACAGCTGAATGTCAAAAACAAAAAAACAAACTGGGGTGGGGGACAGCAATGACTGAGTGAATAGCACTTCAAATTAAAACTAATGGAACTAGCTCACCAAAAGTACAAAATAAGAGTTTAAACAAATTAAATAGACAATTCAACACCAAAGTAGGGACACAACAGACTGAACAATTGAAAAAGAACACCCAGATTATAACATATTACAAAGAGCTGAAGAAATAGCTGAGCAAAGCAAATGATGTACCGATAAGAAAAGCAACCTACAAGCTCTCATCAAAGGTCTATAACTAATGAGACATATTTAGTTAATAGCTCAATCGCAGTAATACATTTGACAAACCAAATGAACGTTGCAGGTCCTCTTAATCATTTGGAAAATGGCCCAATGTTGTTGATGCTGACCACATGGATCATGTGTCTATGTCCATCCTCAAAGCTCTACTTTTCAAATATCAAATCCCTCCGCCGTCTGTTTGAATCATTAGAGCATTTCCCATTCAAACTGCTCATGAAAATGACATTTAAATGAAAAATATTAAAATCCTCCAGTATTTGTGGAGCCACCTGTACTGTATGTAAATGCACTTAGCAAAGGCCTGTAGTTGCTCATGGTCTTAAAACTACATGATTTCAATGCATGGCAACGATCCAGGAAAAGAAAAAAAAAAGCCGGAGGACAGAGGTGCATGAGAGCAGGGCTGTGTTTTTTTTCTCTTTTAAAACCAAGTTGTTTCTATGCTGATATGTGAGGCCAGCAGGGCTGCAGTGCACTTGATAGGACTTAATAGGACCTTGTTGAGGTTTGATTTCTATTCGTGATATGCATGACGTGTTTTAGCCGCTTTCCAAACAGCCCACACAACAAGTTTGCATGTGTGTTGTGTTTCATTACTCCTATGCAAACAAGGCGGCGGACCTGAGACAGAAAGATGCCCATGAAGAATCAGCTGGCCCTGTGATTGGAGGAGCCCGGGCCCTACACAAGGCCACTGTTGACACAATACAGTGTTTTTATACTGTGTGATTAATGGGACAGAGTACACATGTGACACAGTGTGATTTAAATGTTCCTCAACGGTGGCCCAAACTGTACATTTTATTAGTAGAGTTTGTGAAGGTTTCCAATATTAGGCCTTGTACACTCACCCCCCTCTGGAGACTATATATTCATACATGCAGTGTATGTGGATTATTTTTAAATTTTTAATTTTTAATTTAATTTTTAATTTTAATTATATTTTACAGAAGGATAAAGAGGATTCAGAGAAATCAAATATGTATTGTTGTATTTGTATTTGTTGTGTGTATTGAAATATATACATTTTGATGGCTTTTTTTCTGTTGGTTTATTCAACAAAAATAAGGAGAGACCTAATTTACCCACCGATTTATGCAATGAACAGTAACTAAATGTTTACGGTCAACCTTAGCACAATATACTGTGATACAAAGTTATTATTAGTTTAAAAACATATTGATATGTGATGTATATATTACTTTATCATAAGTAGGTATTCACTCATCTAGTTAGTTCACTTTTTGTAGTAAAAAACAAATATTCAAACTCAATATGCCTTCAGGACTTTTTAGCACACTTATACAAAGTTCAAACCCACCTGTGAATGTATGCACTGTATACAAACTGCTTCTGAATGCCTCAAAACATACTGTACCATTTCATATGGACACGGCCCTATACATATGTTATCAAGCATGCATTAACCATGCATACATTGCTATGTGGCTTAAACATGTAGAATGAGGGTTTAAATGAGGTGATACCTAACACATACATGTGGTGATAAGTGACTCAAGGAACATTAAACACTGTACTACTGTGGATGGGATAATTTTATACTGTAGCTGTGTTGTATGTATGGTGTATGTGTGTGTGTGTGTGTGTGTGTGTGTGTGTGTGTGTGTGTGTGTGTGTGTGTGCATGTGTGTGTGTGCGTGTGTATGTTTGTGTGCAAGTGAGTTTGCGTGTCTGTGTGGGCACGTGCGAGAGCATGTTTTATGTGTTTTGTCTGTGTGTGTGTGTGTGTGTGTGTGTGTGTGTGTGTGTGCCACCTACCCAGAGCGTTTGGTGATGGTGCCCAGGGTCATGGGTTGTTTGATCTGAGCCAGAGGCAGCACCACGGTGAGGCTGGGCAGAGGGGACAGGCGCGGGTTCCCCATGTTGTTATTGGTGAAGTTGTTGTACGAGTCCTGACTGCTCAGTTTGGCTGGAAAACACACACACACACACACACACACACACACACACACACACACACACACACACACACACACACACACACACACACACACACACACACACACACACACACACACACACACACACACACACACACACACACACACACACACACACACACACACACACACACACACACACACACACACACAGGCGTTACTAAGGAGTTTTCAGTGCGTAATGACTCGTATTGGGTGTTCTACCTGAGAGCAAAGCCACATATACAGTCCAATAATGCTGGAGGAACCTTTTATACAGAATTCCTTTTTTTGAATACTGCACATTAAATCAATTTATCCATCTATCTATTCATCCATCCATCTGAATGTGCAGAATATTTTCCCCCCAACCCCTTACACACACAACCCAGGGTTCAAGGCCTCCAGTGGAATGATTGCAAATAACCAGCTCAAGATGCTACATCACAAACGCTGTAGCTCTGCTTCTAGTGCCTGGCAGTCTGTTAATCAAGGCCAATCAACAGGCCATACACACTGCTGCAACACACACACACACACACAAGCACAAGCACACACACACACACACACACACACACACACACACACACACACACACACACACACACACACACACACACACACACACACACACACACACACACACACACACACACACACACACACACACACACACACACACACACACACACACACACACACACACACACACACACCTCGTCTCGCATATACCATGCAGCTCCAGCCAAACATAATCAGGCCATGTCAAAGGGCTTCTTAAAGGCCTAATGACCCTAACCAGGTACAGGTGAGAAGCTGCTAGTTCACCTACTATTTAACTAAACACATAAAGGCAGCCTCCATTTTGATTGTATTGATGGCAGGCAGAGAATAGAACGATATCTGCAGAGAAGCTGGACACATAATAACCCATTTTACATTAGACAGTATCAACCAATTTTATTTTTAAATTACATTTTTTTCTGAAGCCTACTGGTCAGTAAAAAATGTGACTTTGTTTTGGCAAATTCTTATTACTTGTATGTAACATTTTGGACAACTTGAACCTCATTTGACAAAAAATTGGGGCTTAAATTAAATGAGAACCATTTGTTTGACAGGAGCAACTTTTTTGCTAAGTAAACTAGTCAAATGAAAACCGGCCACTGTGTGTTTTGAGTACACTGTTCATGGAAAGACAAGTCACCATTGTTTCATCAGCCTCCATTGTACTGGGACGGACGCACAGTTATCACTGAAGTGTATTTCCTAACCTGGATACATAAGAACAAACCTATACGCATGGCTATAGAGGTATGTTTAACAAGATGGCTTCCTTTTGTAAAGTTGGTAAGAGGACCCTTTAATATAATGAGACAGTCATATAGAAACAGTTGTACATAGAAACATTTCACTATGGGGGGGCGGAGGGGGGATAAGAAATGTGGATTATCTCACAAATACAGTCATATGAAAAAGTTTGGGAACCCCTCTCAGCCGGCATTATAATTGACTCTGCTTTCACAAAAAAAATATAAAAGTGGTATGTCTTTAATTTACCAGGAACAGCTAATTACTGGGATGTTTTCCAAACAAAGATTTTTTGAAAAGCAGTATTTGGTTGTATGAAATAAAATAAAATGTGAAAAACTGGCTGTGCAAAAATATGGGTACCCTTGTGGTTTTGTTGATTTTTATGCCTGTAACAGCACGTAAAACTGATCAATTTAAACACAAAGTTGGTTGGATTATGTTGTTAAGCCTTGAACCTCATAGAAATGTCTGTTTAATCATGAGAAAATGTATTTTAGGTGCCTAAATGTAAGTTGCACTTCTCTTTGACTCTCTGCTGAAGTGAGACAGAATGGGATCATCAAAACTGCTCCCAAAAGATCTTAAAAACAAAGATTATTCATTATCATGGTTTAGGGGAAGGCTACAAGAAGCTTTCCCAAAGGTTTCAATTGTCAATTTCCACTGTAAGGAACGTTGTCAGGGAATGAAAGGACACAGGCACAGTTGCAGTTAAACCCAGGTCTAGCAGACCAAGAAAAGTACAAGAGCGGCATATGCGGCGGAGTGTGAGAATGGTTGCACACAACCCAAAGATCACGTCCAAAGACCTGCAAGAACATCTGGCTGCAGATTGTGTATCTGTACATGGTTCAACAAATCAGTGCAATTTGCACCAAAACATCTGTATGGCCAGGTGATGAGAAGGAAGCCCTTTCTGCGCCCACGCCACAGATACAGTTGCATGGAGTATGCAAAAGCTCATTTAGACAAGCCAGATTCATATTGGAAGAAAATGCTTTGGACTGATGAGACAAAAATTAAGTTATTTGGTCTTTATAAAAAGCAGATGTTTTGGTGCAAATTGCGCTGAATTGTTGAACGATGTACAGATACACAATCTGCAGCCAGATGTTCTTGCAGGTCTTTGGAGGTGATCTGTGGGTTGTGTGCAACCATTCTCACAATCCTCCACCTATGCCGCTCCTGTTTTTTTCTTGGTCTGCCATGCCTGGTTTTAACTGCCACTGTGCCTGTGTCCTTCCATTTCCTGACAACGTTCCCTACAGTCGAAATTGACAATTGAAACCTTTGGGAAAGCTTCTTGTAGCCTTCCCCTAAACCATGACAATGAACAATCTTTGTTTTTCAGATCTTTTGGGAGCTGTTTTGATGATCCCATTCTGTCTCACTTCAGCAGAGAGTCAAAGAGAAGTGCAACTTGCATTTAGGCACCTAAAATACATTTTCTCATGATTAAACAGACATTTCTATGAGGTTCAAGGCTTAACAACATAATCCAACCAACTTTGTGTTTAAAGTCATCAGTTTTACATGCTGTTACAGGCATTAAAATCAACAAAACCACAAGGGTACCCACATTTTTGCACAGCCAGTTTTTCACATTTTATTTTATTTCATACAACCAAATACTGCTTTTCAAAAAATCTTTGTTTGGAAAACATCCCAGTACTTAGCTGTTCCTGGTAAATTAAAGACATACCACTTTTATATTTTTTTTTGTGAAAGCAGAGTCAATTATAATGCCGGCTGAGAGGGGTTCCCAAACTTTTTCATATGACTGTATGTTTGTAATCCTGTGACAATAGATATAACAAAACAGCGTGTGCTGCCAATTCAATGGGCCTATACCATAGGATAAAATTCCAAGTCCAAGTGCTTTCAAAAGGAATAAAGAGCAAACCTGTGGGCGCACCACAATACACTCTCTGAATGTTTTCCCCTTGTCCCATTTGTTGCCTTAATAGATGAGTGACAGCCACGTAACACAAAGGAATGAATGGGAGGGAGGAGGGGGGGGGGCACAGGGACAAAGAAAACAAGGCCCACATCAAAGGTTACAATAAAGGTAAAAGGAGGAGAGTACCTTGTCATTATTTATTATAAGGGGGCTGAAATGCGAATGCGAGCGGAAAGGGACTGGCTGAGTGTTTTTTGGTCCAGTCTTTTAGATCATTAACGTGTAGCCCTGAGTTTCATTAGTCCTGCCAAAACCTAAGCTTTGTGCTCCTCCAAAGAGGGGCCTGTCTTTAGACCTTCCGCTGGGCACACAATGGCTGGGTGACCTTCTGAAGAGGGGGGGGGGGGGGAGAGAGAGAGAGAGAGAGAGAGAGAGAGAGAGAGAGAGAGAGAGAGAGAGAGAGAGAGAGAGAGAGAGAGAGAGAGAGAGAGAGAGAGTGAGAGAGAGAGAGGAGACCATTACGCAAAGCTGTCCTCCATTCCCCTCTGGGTCCGAATAACAGAGTTGTGTGTATACCAGAGCAGCTCCTGAAAAAAGCTCCTCTTCACATTTCAATAGTGCTGCTACACCCACAGAGCCTAGGCTAGCCACCTTTTGTGTTGAGGGGAGGGAGGCAGACGAAAAAGAAAAAAAAATAAGTCTGTTCAGGAAGCCCCCTGAAAAGCCATAATGGTGCTTGAGCTAAGAGGGGAGTGGAGGGTGGGGGTGAGGGGTTGGGAATGGAGGGGTGTCGATGAACTTAGCAACGTCCTCACCTAAACGGACATTTCACTGCAGTCATTCCACCAACTTTAAAGCCTCTGGAAACCTGGTAAATGTATGATATAACACTGGTATATGTTCCTTTATAAGGCAATTTTGCACGATCTGCCTCCTTATTTGTGTTCTCTAATGGTTCCTAAAAACAGTGCTCGTATCACTCGGTCTAGCAGTTTGATTATGTATAACGTTCCTCGGACTCGCACTGCGTTTGGTGAAAGTGCCTTTAAATATTTTGCCCCCTCATCATGGTGTAAGCTACAGGAACACCTTAAACTTGAATCCCTTATCACCATGAACAATTACAAAAGCAGGATTAAGGACTATTTAACCGCAAACTGTACATGCCCGGTTACTGAACACTGACTTACTGCCAATGAGATTGATGCTTTGTGACTTTTTATTTTATTTTTATTTACTTTTTAATTGTGTTTTGTGTCTTGTTTTAAGTGTGAAATTTAGTTTTTTAATGTGAAACTTTTACGTTTTTATGCTGCCTTCTTGGCCAGGACTCTCTTGAAAAAGAGATTTTGAATCTCAATGAGTATATTCCTGGAAAAATAAAGGTTAATAAAAAATAAAAATAAATATCAAGGTTGGGTGTTTTAAGAAAATCTGAAATGAATGTTCGTAAAGATTATATATTATCAGTGCTATGCGTTACCAGTCTTCCATGTGGAAACATTGGTATGGTTGTCTCCTTTAATCTTGTATGTCTTTTTTAAATGGACCTCGAGCCTCTCGAATAAAGCTGGTTGATTGATTGATTATAAAAACAGTTTTTTTTACCTGTCTAGACTGTTTGACAGGACCGTGTGGGTGCGTCCGCATTAAACAGTATCCATGGCAAAACAGTCATTGTTTTTATAGAGAATTTTGGCAGAGAACACAGATGTGATGGGCTCAAAATAATAAGAACCAGGACATAGCCAGCCTCATCTCAACCAAATGTTTGTCAAGTTGATCAGACTTAAAGCTGGGGTGGAGGATTTGGGGAGAAAATGGCAGTTGGGATAGAGATTTGAATCCAAATACCTCAACTGCTCCACTTGTTCTCTTTGGTCCCTCCCCTATGGTCCCTCCCTGACACGCTCTACACCAACAAAGTTGAGCCAAAGTGAATGGACAGTCCCAACAGCCAATACGAACAGAGAATCGGAGCCTCGCTCTGATTGGTCAAAGTGTACAGCTCATGTTAACTTTGACCAATCAGAAATCATATACCCCAGCTTTAAATGACACAATCTTTCATTTGGATTGATAAATATGCCAAACTACTTTCAGATTGTTCCTAGCATGGGACTCACTCCCAAATGACATAATTAAAAGGAAGTGGATTTATTGGGGCGTTAAAGGAATAGTTCAACAAGAAGAAATGGTCACTCATAGCTAGTTAACTTAGCTCAAATACTGCTAGTCAATGGGTAGCATTGGCCTGCCTCTGCCACTTAGCGGTCATGTGTGCTCGTTGTGACCGGTTCATTTACCACAATATGTTGCACTCTATGGGCCACATCTACTAAGAAGGGATTTCAGGCGCTTATAGCTCAATAAATTGCGTAAATATAGCGCCCACAATCTGTCCCGTTTTAGCACTGAATCTACTAAGGAATCTGCACTAAGTATATACCGGCGCTAACACGCTCACAAAGTTTGGCAGCTGGGCGCAGTTTGCCCTCGGTTGTCCCGGGATCAGGAGGGGTGGGTGACACAGGGAGACACTATGAAAAAACAAAGACGCTCCTTTGATTAATATTACAAAAAAAAGACCTCAAAGGACATTCTCATCCCCCACTTCTGTGCCGCAGCATGTGATGCAACATTTTGAGTAGCCTATGGATTCCATGCTGGGCTGCAGGAGAAGGGGTCGCGGATCCACGTCATTAACTTGATGCTCTGTGGTATTAATTACACTATGAAGATAATGTTGTCTGGGGCACGGTGAAGACAAGCAGCAGTAACAGGTCTCTTCCCAGGCGGGACTGTTTCAGACAGCACCGTGGACTTGGACGTGTAACTGCTCCACTGTACGGCCTGTTGCAATTAGCGCTGGCCTTTGAGGATAAGGCTTATATGTACTGTATATAGGAACAGAGCAATTCTGCGCTGGATTTTAAATATTCCCTCATGTAAATACATTCAAATGGGCCAGGAGCACCGTTGACACTGTCTGCGCAAATTTCCGCCTTTGCACGTCCTCTGTGGATAGGACGTTATTTTTTTAATGTCATTTGCACCGGTTTAGAGGCCGCAAAAGTGTTGCAATCCTTGAGTGGATGTGGCCCTTTACTATTTGCACTTGGCGCATGTGCACTGGACTGTTTCCTTCTGGTATGCAATTCATTCTAAAATGACCTAAAGTGCATTAATTAAAGAGCACAACGCAGCGTGGTAAAAGTCCTTAAGAGTTACAGAAATGGCTTACGTCGCCTTCTCTTGAACCCGATAGTAAGGCAACAAGCTAAAAATAAAGAATGTTCCCTAAAAAATAAGCCCTGCTGTGGATTGTAGAACAGGTGTGGCTGGAATGTGATGGGGTGTGGGGGGGAGAAGGCTGGTGATCACTGTTGACTAAACCTTCATACCATGCTGTCACTCAAAGCCGTTGGCTCCTAAACTACCATGGCCCCCCAGTGAAGACAAGTTAGTTTGGAACGTGTTAGAGATCACGAACGGGGAGAAGATGATACAAGAGACCAGACAGCTCGGATGGCTGAGAGACAGACAGACCGACAGCAAGCGCGCGCGTGTGTGTGTGTGCGTGTGTGTGTGTGTGTGTGTGTGTGTGTGTGTGTGTGTGCGTGTGTGTATGTGTGTGTGTGTGTGTGTGTGTTGCAGACAGATTTCCTGGATGTCGAGGAAATCTGTATGTCATCTGTTTGTCTCATCACTCATGTTTTTGTGGCATTCAGTCAAACAAATGGACTTGATAAATTGACATAGATAAAAATGGTTTAGGGATAATTAAGTCGCAATTACTAAAAGGAATACAAAGCAATTCAACCAACAGGGTTGAAAAGGTGATTTTTAACCTGAATAAGGTCAAACTGATAGAAATGCTTTTGTAAGTGTGTATGTTTTAACTACAGATAGAACACAAAAACCAGGCCAGTGGCTCTCATTTTTCTAGCAAGCTCAATGTGTTATGGTGAAGTGGATGTGGAAAAACAGCTGATTGCAACATTGTTCTCCAAGTTTGTTCACTATGTCACTGAGTGCATAATACAATTTAATGTCATTGAGATGTCATTGCAACTTGACTGGCTGTCATGTGCTATTATGTTTTTATTCATTTTGTTTGAACCCGTCTTCAAGTCCTATGTCATGTTGTATTGACAGAATAGATGTGAAACCTGAATCACTATTGATAACATTTCTTAAAAATTATGACAATGGTTGATGTTAAGATACAATTATTGTCACTTCCTGTACAATTATTAATGCAACGGTGTGGATCTAAGCAGTGGGCCAAACACCTGCCTGCCTGTCTGTCTGTCTATATATCTATCTTCTTTGCTGTTATCTTCATAGAGGGTGGTTGAGGAGATTAAGGGCATGTGTTCATCTACCTGTCTGACGGTGGGAGCTAAAGTCAGGTCAAAGTTTGAAATGTACAACAGAACCATGTGTGTGCTTTCTTTTTTGTGTACATTTGACATTACTTTACTTTTACACAGACTTTATTTGAGAAAAACATACTCAGTAAGCAGAACAAAAAAAAGTTGAGTTTAAGTTTTAATTTACATCTCCAAAAGGGATTAAGTTAGCATAACATTAAATGAATAACTACACAAACAAACTGCTCTATGTTAAATACACTCACTATTTATAATGATCTCCTCATGTTGCATCTACATTTAGTAACCTTAGTTCTCCACTAGTGCTGAGGTATCAGAATATTCATTATAATAACTCAAAACGTTAAGACAAAGTCTGTGCAGAGAAAGGTAGCGAGGAGGCCGGAGAGAGGAAAAAAAGGCTGAACGAAGGCTATACTACAAAGAGATAGAGAGAGAGAGAGAAAGAGCTAGACAGATGAGAAGCGTCTGGCAGACAGATAGCCCTTAGACGGAGGCCATGATTTGATTAATGAGCGGGGCGTGATGTGCCCGAGCACTGATACATGACATCCCCATGGAAAGAAGATCCATCAATGCAAATCCAACTCTGTCGCCCCGTCCGTCCACAGAAAAAACTCTGACCCTGCCAAAAAAGTCACACTGTCACCTGACCCGCCGCTCTCTCTTCCTCTACTTAATCCAACCATCCATCCCGCCAGCTCTCCATCCATCTATCCATCGCCTCACTGTCTCAACAGCATTTGCATTCCCTTCTCACATTAAGCCCTTTCTCTCCCTCTCTCTCTCTATCCTTCGCGCTCTCTTCGGCCGCCCCATGTCACGCTATCTCATGTTGCTCTCCCCTTCTTTTAATACCCAATTTGCATCCAATACAAGCAGGAGGCTTTTCCAACGGAGGGAGCTGACGTGCCAGAAAAAAAGGCGGCCAAGCCTTCTGAAGACTGTGTATGTCCACACAAACACTGTGTCTGATTTGAATGGTTCTGCCAGAGGGGATATTTCAGTCAAAAGGAAAAAGGGAAAACACACTATAGCCAGGTCTGGAGAATAGAAGAGTGTTAGGAGGCAGCGGGTTGCGCAGGTGACATGTTGAGTGATGCTCTGGGAAATAGTATAGACCTTGGAGCTGGGGACGATATTACAGCTGTGAGATGCAGGCAGGGAGAGAGAGAGGGAGAGAGAGAGAGAGAGAGAGAGAGAGAGAGAGAGAGAGAGAGAGAGAGAGAGAGAGAGAGAGAGAGAGAGAGAGAGAGAGAGAGGAAGACAAGAAGAAAGCTACCATGGCCCAGCAGGGGGAATACTTTTATGGTTGAACCTAGACGTTTGTGCTTCGTAAAGATATTTTTGGATTGAAGTTGGATGTCTTTTTTCTTGCTTCCTCTTCTCATGGCCAAAAAGATAAAAAGTTAAACCCTTTGCTGAGGGGTCAATGCCAATTTCTTTCATGGGTGTAATAAAAAAAAACGTTGCAGCCGATCAATGTGTTCCACAGAACCCAAGTCTTGTCACACACAGGGTGCGAAAAATGGCAAGTGCAACTGCCTTTGCTTTACACTATGTACCGTGGCTTGCAAAAGTATTCATACCCCTTGAAATGTTCCACATGTTGTCACGTTACAACCACATACGTACATTTATTTTATTGGGATTTTATGTGATACACCAACACAAAGTGGCGCATCATTGTGAAGTGGAATGAAAATGAAACGTGGTTTTATTTATTTTTTATAAATAAAAAACTGAAAAGTGTGGCGTGCAAAAGTATTCAGCCCCCCTGAGTCAATGCTTTGTAGAACCACCTATCGCTGCCATTACAGCTGCAAATCTATAGGAGTATTTCTCTACCGGCTTTGCACATCTACAGACTGATATATTTTGCCCATTCTTCTTTGCAAAATAGCTCAAGCTTCAGATTCAGCATCAGATTGGATGGAGAGCGTCTGTCAACAGCAATTTTCAAGTCTTTCTCAATATTCTCAATTGTTTTTAGGTCTGGACTTTGACTGGGCCATTCTAACACGACTATGCTTTGATTTAAACCAGGGGTGCCCACAAGTTTTCAGCTTGTGAGCTACTTTTATAATGACCAAGTCAAGAAGATCTACCAACTATAAAAATGCAAAACATATTAGGCCCTGGGGCTGAGAGGTTTCGTAGGCCCCCTGAGAGTCCGTCTTACAACACAAAACGTGTAATATTTCTTTTGATTAATAAACAAATCATTTTAAGGTAGTACTCAGGACCTTTTAGGGGGTTCTGGGGTCATGCCCCCCCGGAAGAAAAATGTGAAACTTTTAAAGTAAAATGTATCAATCTGGTGCATTTTGAGAAGAATACTAAGGCTAAATCAGCTGTGTCCTATGTGAGCTATTTAGTACTATTTTCTGGAATAATTTGGGGACACAGAATTACCAAAAAGCAGAAAGAAAAAATGTACAGGTTTAAAAAATCTCTCTGTGAAGTCTTTGTATTAATTTTTTTAATACAGTATAGCTCAATATAGGCCCCTGCTCTTCGTAGCCACGAACAATGTAATTTAAAAAATATCAAAAATGTACTGGTGCCAGATCTATGTATGCCCCCCCTACCTACTAAGGTTAGGGGCCTGTAATGAGCCAGTCAATTGTTTATTTGTTTAAATAAAGTTGTTAGGGGTCTTCAAAGATTAGGAGCCTATATTGAGCCAGTATTTATTTTATATATATTTGACTATCATTATATTGCTGCTCTGTACTCCATTGTTAACTGCATGTTTATTCTTTTAATTATCAGTCAGTATTTGATCTTGTTCCTGTCGTTTTTGTTGTTTTTAAAAAGCCTCCTGTTGAAAACTAGCATATATGCTAATACACTGAAAACAATGCATCTGGTTTGTCCAATGATATTGTCATGTCTATGTCAAATAAAATATACAATTCAATACATTTGCATGGTGAATCATAATCTGGAACCTATAACAATGGCCTAGTGACGGTGAGAGCTTGGCTATATAAGATAATACTTTCTACATAAGGCAAATGTATAACGAAGCGCTTCCAATTCTAATGTTTATCATGAACTTTATTAAAGTACAGGCTGAGGGGCGCTCCGGTGGTGTAGTGGATAGAGTGTGTACCATATTGGCTCCGGCCTTCGTTGCAGTGGTCGTGGGTTCAAATCCGAACCGTGGACCTTTACTGCAGGTCATCCCCTCTCTCTCTCTGTCTCCCCATTTCAACTCTGTTCTATCTAAATAAAGCTTCAAAATGCCAACAAATAATCTTTAAAAAATAACAATACTTAGGAACTTTTGTGCTATGTTGGTAGCATCAAGTTTCAAAAGTATCAACAGCAGGCAGTGGAGGGTTAGCTGTGTATGGTGTAGTGTTTCCAAACCAATATGAATTGTCTTTGTAATTTCCTTCAATCAATGTGATGATGAAGCTTGATATATGAGGTATTTGATTTGATGGATAAGACATTTTCTTATTTGAACTATTAACAATTTCTCAATAGATTTGTTTCCTAAATTGTAAAAATAATTTTATTTTATTCAGTTTTATATAAAAAGTGTTACATAGTATACATAAACTAAATCACAGTCCTAACTCAACTGTCCTTACTGTGGCACTGTCTGACGTCATCAATTAAACAGCATAACTGTGTACTTTAAAGGTCACATATACTCATTGTCAGATTTCGAAATTGCAATTTGGGTGTATACTAGAAACTGTTGTCATGGTGTAGTGTCCAAAACTTCCTTTATATTTTTTTCAGTGCCATTGCTGAATCTCCTCTGTTCAGCCTCTGTCTGAAATGCTCCATTTCTCCGTCTCTTTAGGCCCCGACTTCCAAAATGCCCAGTCTGCTCTGATTGGCCCTGAATCTGACTGCTAGTTTGAATCTAACGGCCAGTTAAGTGAGGTTGGTAAGAGGGGGAGTGGCTTTTCATCTTATGATGTCACAATGGGAGATCTGACTGGGGTTTTTGAACACAGGGTTCAGAAAGATGGAGGATAAAGAGGGTTTATTAATCTTGAAAAAAATAATAAAGTGTTGGAAAAGGGTTCAAACATGTTGTTATTTACAAAATATTATGTTGATATTGGTACTAAAACACTTTTCTTTAAATTGATGTTCAATGACTGACCAATGTCTGTAGACGAGTCTGTCTATCACCACCCTCTATCATTCATTCCTTGTCCAAGTTTCCCAAGGAAGAAGAATGAAAGGGAGAGAGGGAGGGAGGGAGGTAGGGGGAGCTGTAGTCTTACTGTTCTACTATCCCAATTCCCCAAAGTATCATTATTAAAACACTCACTTCCACTGCAGGGGGAGGAGAGAGAGAGAGGGAGAGAGAGAGAGAGAGAGAGAGAGACGCCGTGAGGAAGGATAAAAAGGGTTGAACACAAAGGGGGAAGAAAAAAAGAAGAAGAAGAAGGAGCGGGGATCCCCCACTGGACTGAGTGAAAACAAATTAAAAGAGCCCTTATAAAACACAGATGCTGCAAAGAAAATAAACTTCACAAGATTTACTGTTTTTGCAAAGGAATTGAAAGACTGGTGGAAAAGCCATCAGGCCCTATTTTTTCCTCTTTTTCCCTTTGCTCTCTCAGGTAATGATGCGGCAGATCTATCTCCTCAGTTCTCTCTCTCTCTCTCGCTCTCTCTCTCTCTGTACGGTGTGTATCTCACTCGTCCGCTATTTTCAGTCACAGTTAAAGAGTTGGAGGTCAGGCCCGGCCTGTGTGAAAATGGCTTCCTGCCCGGTCCCACCGCTCCCAAAACGCATGCTTAACGGGGGGAGGCTTTTATTAACAGCCCTATTTGGGAAAGTTTTTTGAACATTTTGTAATTTTTAAAATACATTTCTCATGTCAGTGAGCTAAAAAAAGAAAGAAAAAAACACATGCTCGACAACAGCAGAAAAAGAAATCCCAGGACATGATTTTGTCTTAATTTAGTCGTAACACTCATTGGGGCGTGTGTAAGATACGTGCTGCATACAACAAACAAGTCCAGCGCTTTAGGAGCTCAGGGCCTTTTTGTAAATTTGTAATGGAGAGGGGGGAAAAAACTCAGCAAGACAGAAGCACAACATGTCTGCATGCAAAAACAACTCTGACAAAACAACCATACTGCATCATAAGAAAACTATCAGGTAGAAAGGAACTCCTGCAAAAAACCGACAGACACAGACACAGACACACACACACACACAGCACTCTGAAATCAGATCCACAAGTTTACAGCATGTCAGTATTTACAAGGCTTCATCAGGCAGGACTGAGTCACCAGCAAGAGGAGATGGGATGGGGGGGGGGGGGGGGGGGTCGGACAGCACCACTGGATCAGATGACACCCACACTCCAACCATTTGTGTGTGTGTGTGTGTGTGTGTGTGTGTGTGTGTGTGTGTGTGTGTGTGTGTGTGTGTGTGTGTGTGTGTGTGTGTGTGTAGCCATCATCTGATTTGGGTCAAGGAGCTAGTACCTCACAGTAAAGAGGGACGGGTTATGGGCAATGATTGGATGTTTGGGAAAGCAGGAGACTGTGTGGGGCGGTGTGAGGAGGGTGGGGGTACAGTGAGTGTGTGTGTGTGTGTGTGTGTGTGTGTGTGTATGTGTGTGTGTGTGTGTGTGTGTGTGTGTGTGTGTGTGTGTGTGTGTGTGTGTGTGTGTGTGTGTGTGTGTGTGTGAAGTGTTCATATTGCACACAAGTACACAGGTGCACATAGCTTACACACTTACAAACCAATTTAAAGAGAATCGTAGGGACAGAGCGTTTGATCAGATGGGTTCTTACTTGTTTTCCTAACTGGATACAAAGCTGAACTAAAGTGTTGCCTGAACAAACTTGATGATAGATAACTGTACTTATGTAGCCTAACCTCAAATGCAGTGGAGTTGAAAATAAGGTTTACATTTAAATGATTTTAGTGTTTCTAATGTATGTACAATGGTGTAAAATTACACAAAAGGAAACTAAAACTCATTATTTTAATACATCTGAGATCTAAATTAAGACTTTTATTTTGTATGTTTTGGCTGGATGAAGCAATGATAAAAATGAAATAACGTATCCAGGACAAATCCATGCTCAATGTGATGAGAATACAAAGAAAAAAGAATTTCATCATCATGTTATTCTACAGCAGCACACACTAGAAAATGTATGTAATATTCCTTCTACATAATATATATAAATGTTTTCCCCCTTTACAAAACAAACATTTAAAAAACAAATGTCTATTCAGAAATGAGCCCTTTGTCATAATGTGATTCTAAACAGATGAGATGTGTGCTTGAAGCCTCACTGAGCTGTCAATATGTCTGCCTCTAACTGTGTCTCCTTGTATAATCCTGTGGTCCCAAGCACAGTACACACTAAGACACGTCACAGCCTGCCACCACTGTCTGTACATGCTAATGGATCAAACGGAGCAGGACAGACTGAATGTTGCTACCTCAATTATGTCACTTTAAATGCAATTTTCTTTATTTTCTATTTTATATATTTTTGTATTATCTCTGTTTTATCTAGAGCCGCCCAATTTCTTCCCTAAAGATCTCTCATTACATTTGTCCATTTCATCAATCAATTTGTCCCACCTGATTGTGTTTACCTGCTCGATTTAAGCAATGCAGCTCAGGGTTCACATACAAAAGTTGGCAAATCATTTGTTTTATATGTTTTAGCAATTGACTTCTGGAAAAGAAAAATGTTGAATTGATAAACAAACATCTGTTATTTCATACAAGAAATACTGGTATTGATAAAAATTAATGAATAATAGTTAAAATAATCAAAATTACTTCCAAGCATACTTTCAAGCAGCACTGCATATATATATATATACTTTCTGTATATAGTGTATCTTTTATTGCATTTTTTTTTATAAAGGCTTACTTTTTCCGGCTGTATTTACCTGGTGTAACAGTTGAAATGCCAGTGCCCTATAGAAGCGCTCTTTAATTCTGCACTGCACAGGTGCTGTATGTTTAGAATGGCAATAAAGTGTTTGAATCCTGAATCTGAATTGTTCAGCATTTCCTACATGCTCATTATATTCAAATGGAGACTCATTTTCCTGCAGCTAACATTTTATTGAGGTACAGTAGGTGTGCTGCTAATTATTTCATCACAACAGTCAGTCTCCTTTCATATGCACTGATCAAACGTCACACACACACACACACACGCGCGCACACGCACGCACACACACACACACACACGCACGCACACATCTGAGTAGCAAGTAAATTGAAAAATTAAGAAAAACAGAAGGAGTGTTCTTTTAAGAATTTTAGAATAGTGAAATTAATGTTAGTCATGTTCAAATATGACAATAGTAGTTTTAGTTTTCCACAGACAATCCGGTCATGTACGCTGCAATGAGAAAAGTGTGAATATTTGTAAGCCTGTATTTAGGTTATTTTGAATTGGTTGCATATATTAAATACGTTCCACCTACAATAGATCAATCGGTCCATGATGACATTTGGATTATATTTAATATAAACTGTATCCTGCTTCTGTCATTTTGCCAATCATCAGATGGCTGAGCAGCACCCACACTTGCGTAAGGGAAAGAGTTTTCCAAAGGCCTCCAGATTTTGGGGGACACAGAAACTATTTTAAAGAGATAAAAAAACAAAGAAATGAATGAATGTAAAAGTTAATGTGAGTGGGTGACAATGGCAAAGGCTTTGTTTGAGCTTTTTCACAGTGTGCAATACACACATGGTAAGTAAATAAAGCTGGGAGCCACACGTCCCTGTCTGTGTACTGGCAAAAGGCAAGCTTCATTTTCTTTATCTCTACCTTCCAATTTTACAAATCAAATAATGACGAGTGCAGTGGCAAAAGCAAAGCAGTGATAAGAGGGTTTTAGTGGTTGGAGAAGATTTAGTTATTAGGGTTTCCTTATGAAGAGGACACAAGGTCTCTCTGGCCGAGCCCAAAACGCTGAGGCCAAGATACATATTCCATGGCACTGTGTATTTTTGGTGGCTTTAAAAAAATCCCTAAAAGTACAGGGGTAGACTAATTTTCAGGGTAAACAGCTTGTTCGATTGCAGTGCGGTTTTTTTCGCACTGAGCTCTCAGTTTATTGACTCAAGCGTTTTGTTTTTTTTTTTGCTGGGGCTCTGGCTCCTCTGCCGACCACAGGGAGAAAGAAAAAGCCTGCTGCCCTTAGAGCGGCTAACACTAGCTTTACCTTTTTGATGGC
The DNA here is from genome assembly GCF_949987685.1 of Ammodytes marinus. Taxonomy (NCBI): domain Eukaryota; kingdom Metazoa; phylum Chordata; class Actinopteri; order Uranoscopiformes; family Ammodytidae; genus Ammodytes; species Ammodytes marinus. Next base: position 4,004,398 of record NC_137232.1, read on the forward strand.
ACACAACTGTTAAATCAGCTGTACTACTGAGTAATGTACAAAGCCTAATCCTCTTGACTATATGGGCAGGTTTGAGCAGGGTAGGAAGAATGCTTTTAAAAAGAGCATCTGCTGCCTTTTAGAAAGCCATTTGTCATTTCCTATTTCCTGCTGACTTTGTGTCATTTGTAGATTAAATTGTTACAATATACACGGTGGAATTTAAGTTTGATGACGGCGGCGGCGGCGGCAATGTGTCCAATGAAATATTAGAATGATGTGAATAAACACTGCCTGGCACTTCGTTTTCATACCAGTTGAAAAATGAACTATCACAATATAAAAATATCTTCACTTCATCCATCATCTTATTATGACAATAATTAAGAAAAACAATAGAAAATGACAGACATTACACCTATAGGATGTCTCCACATTCAAAAGTGTTCAGACTGCCCTAACAAAAAAAATGAAAGAAATCAAGCTGCAAGTTGTTTTAGCTGGAGGAAGTGACCATTCATTAAAAAAAAGCCATAGAAGTTCCCCCCCGCTCTTTCTCTGTTGTTAGATTTGTATCAAGGCAAAAGGCCTGGCAGCACAACTCAAGCCTTTCCCCTCTCTCTCTCTCTCTCTCTCTCTCTCTCCCTCTGTAACCTGGCTGGATACCCTGACCACACAGTGCCACACAGAGGACAACGATGGTACTAAAAAGCCAGGGCTGCCACCAAATTTTAATGTGAAATTATGTGGCTTTAATTATAACAAAACGACTTCCATTTCTTCATATATTCTCCCTGATATATCAATGGGTCCCTTGATAACCCCCCCCCCCCCTCCAGTATATGTAATATGTAATAAACTCTTTCCTAGACACGGTTCTTCTCTTATTTCCCCCAGATTATTTTACAGTTTTGGTTTAGCCACGGCTTCCTACAATGACACACAAGCACAATAGAAATGTCCATGGCTAAAGCAAAGACAGAAAATGACTACAAATCGTAGACAAATGTAAGAGTGTGTGTGTGTGTGTGTGTGTGTGTGTGTGTGTGTGTGTGTGTGTGTGTGTGTGTGTGTGTGTGTGTGTGTGTGTGTGTGTGTGAGAAAGAGTGTCCAACTATAGCTTCAAAGGTTGCTTTTAACATTATATTCAGTTTTTTTAAAAACAATCCCATCTCCACAACCTTTACAAAAAGGAAGAGTAATGTGTTTGATTGCTGGCGTTTGATGAGGAAAAGTTGGACCATTGAAGTGACATATCAGAGTAAAAGTACAAACACTGGTTAGGTTGCTCCAGGCAAAACTAAGAAAGACATGTGTCACACACTTTATAATATATTTATATATTTGGATCCCCTGATGTGGATGTACTCTCATTTGTGTCATAGAGAACTGGAGGCTTACAACCATACACAGACAGAGCTTTACTTTAATTCAAATGTATGTGTCAACAATATATCTGGTTGTATTTGGGGCTTGTAGATAATGTTACATATCACAGACAGAGACATTGTATGAAGGCAATGTCCCTTGTACTATATCTGTATAGAAACAGACCCTAGCATTTGTACACACATGCATACACGCCTATTCTGATTGGGGGGACAGGGTTGTCAAGTTCAGGCCAGTAAGGCTAGTTGCATCATCAACCTCTATCATAGCCAATACAATGGGATGCAAGACTGAGAAGGGTTGAAATGAAAAAGCAACGTTAAAATTTAAAAACATGGTGAAGATGTGGCGCTTGTGGTGGCTTTACAAAATGCTGGTCAGCTCGGTCTGAGGACGGAGCCTGATCCAAGGCAGACAGCTCATCATGGCCACTGAAATCTGGACAAGTCATCCATCTCACCGCTGCATTCATGCTGTTTACACGTTTTAGAAATGAACAAGCTATATGCTAACGTCCTCTGTTAAAACCCATCTGCTATCTGTGTGGAACAGAGGTTTTTCGATATACATCCTCAGCTTGTACTTTGACACTAACTTTCCCGCAAGTATATATATATATATTTTTTAAACAGGGTCGCAGTGAGGCCACGTACACTGTACATAAGTGTCACACACCAGCCGTTATGAGGTAATGCTTCCTTGGCACATAAGACCCTCTACATAAAGCGTTGGTGTTTTTCACCGCGGGGGCCCCGATGAGTGAGGGGGAGAGAAGGGAGGGCGAGATAAAACAAAAAGTCTCAAACCCAAATAAGCAAGCCGTCAGCCTCTAATAGCAGAAAGGAAGTGTCCCTTTATCAACAAGTGAATTAACAGTTTCCCGTCACACCTTGTTTTCTGCCTCCCTCGCTCTCTCTCTCTCTCTCTCTCTCTCTCTCTCTCTCGCTCTCTCTCTCTCTCTCTCTGTGTCCCTGTGAAGCCGGGCCAATGGGACCACCAGGGCTCCACACTGCAACACTGAGGAAACTAATCTGCTGCACTGACTAATAGCCTCTTGTTGATGTTCTACGGGTTTGGGGAAGTGTATGACCAGCGCTGTGTACACACACACACCAAAGGAACACATGTGTGTTCAAAAGAAATATGCACTCTAGTCTCTCCAGTCATAGCTGTCATGAGAGTGCTGCAGGAAAGTGCTTAAAAGAAAACGGCAAAAGTTGATCCCTAATCAGTAAATGAAGGCCTGATCTCCATATACAGCTCTTAAAGCTGTAGTGTGTAACATACAGAGAAACACAGAGAGAGTTATGTGGAGCTGATAGGCTTAATCAACTTTGTGTCAACTTGTTTTTGCGATGGCTTGAATGTAAACATACATTTATTTTATATGAAAGAGTTACGCACTATAGCTTTAAAAAAGTGCACAACTTCACAAGGAAACATGAGCGCAGATCAAATAAAGAAAGCAAAGCCGAGTCTTAGGTTATTATGATGTTTTTGGAGCACTCTCAACCTGTTTGCACTGCACACTACATTATTATACAGTACGGCGGCTGGATCTGAAAGACATCGGGATAATAAAAAAGCTCCAGAGTGGCTGCCATGTGCCTGGTATAGCCTCAATAACCTCTGCCCTGCGCGGAGAAAACACTGCACTCACTAATCAAACCCTGTGTGTGTGTGTGCGCTGGGCCCGCAGACAAAACCTCACTTTACGGCGTGGGACGGTTACCATTTTGGGTCATCACCTCAAATGACAATACATTGATCACACAGAGAAGGAAAAAGGCTTTGGAGGTGGGCTGGTTTGCTGTATACGGGAGAGAACACAAATAGCTTATCCAGATTTTAACAGTGACAAGAAGGCGACGGCCAATTGCGGTCCTTCTATTTTTAGAGCGAATATGCCGGCGGGCCCCGGTGGCTGGCAGCTTTGAATAGGATGTGTACTTTTTCTACAGTTTCCTTCCCAAAAATCAACGCTGGTCCTGGAGCTGGCGACAATCACAGAGCAGCTGTTGTGGCTAGGTGGGCCCGGCCCCGCCTCACCCTGCTTTGCTTTTGCTCTGCCAGGGCAAAAGAAGAAAAAAAAAAGAAACGCCTCCGCTTGCCCAAACTTCACACCCAAGCGCACAAAAACAGGCGGAAAGCACACAACAAAAGCAAATGTTCCTAAATGTGTTTGCATCCGCAGAAGAATTACACAAATGATGGAGTTTTTTTTTTATCAAGTTTGGTGGTGGAGGAGAGGGGGGGCTGGATTTCTAAATTTAAATGTGGCAGGATGCCCTGGAGCCAATTTATCTTCACAATAACAGACACACAGAGACCTACATGACCCAGGCTGACTAGAGATCTCACTGGTGAACTGACAATGACCTAGCGCCGTATGCAGTTCTCTGGTTCCTGGTTTAAATACACGCTTGTGCTTCTGGGGGTGAGGATCATCTTGTTTTGGGGTTGAAGGAGATTGTCTGACAAGTGTTCTTTATCATTGACTTCATTTTTTAACACTTAAAGAAGCAACCAAAAGCACACTGTACAGTAGGACACATTAAACAGTGCATAATCTGGAGAAGACCACCATAGGAACATACAATTAGAAATGACTGCGCTGCTAAAAGGGCACTTTGATAAAGTCTTTCCTTATTTTTATTTTTGATCACACTTTGAAGAAGATTAGTACACCTGTTTCCAGATATGTTGTATCATTGGTATACACACAGAGGTGTGCAGAAATATGCCATGATAACAACATAGCTAGAGATATATGTTCTTCTGAACATATAACTTAAAATATATTCTGCACTATAGTACAAATGTCTGTCTTCATGGAAACTGAGTACTGGATATGTTTGGTTGACAGAACTAATGCTGTGGTAGTTATAACGTTTTACAGTTCTTATTTGTATAACTTTTTCAATTACATCACAGCGTGAACCGGCAGTGAGACGTGCCCGTTTGTAGCGTTCTCTCTTCTGATTGGATATTAGTTGTGGGATCCCCGAAAAGTTTATTTGCCGATTACATGCAGAGCGAGTGACTTAGAGATCGGCTTTATGAAACGTGCACACTATATAAGTGATCACTGTATGAATATAGAGCGATTCAACACTTACATTAACACAAATATATCGCTTACAGCTTCTAGTATAAAGAAACATAGAAATCCTTTTCATTTTTGAGTGATTGAAAATAGGCAATATCATATCAGTCACTTATGCATGCTGTTGCTTCATACATATCAAATGTTCAGTGCGTCTTATGTGGCGCGAGGCTCCCGGGGCAGACATAGCCCACTTTACAAAATAAGGAGAGGTCAGTGTAACATATTGAACTTACAAAGTGCTAGACATGACTATATGACTGAGGTTGTAACACTAGAAGTACACACAGTAACTCCTAGCTCACACAATAAAAGGGGCTTTGTGGGTTTTCTTTCTTTTTCTTTTTATCAGAATGTGAGCCCGTGGTCCACATGGTATGGATTAACACCTTGATAAAAGCAGGGCTGAAACCTGACTTCAATTTCCTGTAGGATTATGTTATACACGGCTGAATATGAGAGTTATGAAAAACTTCTATTTTTCCCCCTGAAGAGTGGAGTAAAGCCTTCACCGTATAACTCCACTGTAAGCTGGGATTCTGACCTGCTCTTCTTTTCTGTACTGGTCCATAAAACAATGCTAAGTGATAAGTTCATCATCTTCACGTGTAAAGACACGCAAGCACAAACACACACACACACACACACACACACACACACACACACACACACACACACACAATAAGGTATCACTGTGAGGACTAATTGTTGACAGGTGGCTCTAATGCTCTCCTTTGAAACTAAAGTGTGATTTACGAGCACGCTCCCCAAGACCCCGGCTTTCAGCACAGCTACTACAAACTTATCTTTCTGTCGCCCCCCCCACCCCCTCCTTTATTCCCCCTGCTCTATCTCTCCTTCATTTTTCTCAATTGCACCTCATTACTTTGCTCCCTCACTTTCACCTCTGCGCCCACTTTGATGTTTGTGTCCCTCTCCGTCTCTCATCGCAGTGGAGCGGTGACTCTCCAAAGTCAGACATCCTTTTAATGTTTGATGGCCTATTTTTCACAGTGTGGAGGAATGTGTGTGTGAATGTGTGTGTGTGTGTGTGTGTGTATTCTGGTTTGGGGGTTACAGAGCAGTCTGGGCAGGGGTGTTCAAACTTTTTTCCGTGTATGTGTGCGTATGTATGTGTATATGTGCGTATGTGTGTGTATGTGTGCGTTTATATGTGTGCGTATGTGTGCCTATGTGTGTGTATGTATGTGTATGTGTGTGTATGTATGTGTATGTGTGCGTGTGTACATGGCTGGGGGGTTGGGGGGCTGCATTGTGAGTTCTGGGGCAGACAGATAACAATATGACTTGACCCTGACCATCATGTCACAGCATCTTCACCTACTCTGAAAGAATCCTTTAAGGTGGGACACTGCATGCAAAACATTTTTTTTTCTCAAGCAACCTATACAGTGGAGGAAATAAGTATTTGATCCCTCACTGATTTTGTAAGTTTGCCCAATGAAATGAATGGTCTATTTTAATGCTAGGTTTATTTTAACAGTGATAGACAGGATATCAAAATGAAAATCCAGAAAATCACATAAAAAAAGATATAAATTATTTTGCATTTCATTGATCCCCTATCAAAACCATGCTTAGTACTTGGTGGAGAAACCCTTGTTGGCAAGTACAGAGGTCAGACGTGTCTTGTAGTTGATGACCAGGTTTGCACACATCTCAGGAGGATATTTGGACCACTCCTCTTTGCAGATCCTCTCCTAATCTTTAAGGTTTCAAGACTGTCACTTGAGCTTCAGTTCCCTCCACAGATCTATTGGATTAAGGTCCAGAGACTGACTAGGCCACTCCATGACCTTAATGTGCTTCTTCTTGAGCCACTCCTTTGTTGCCTTTGCTGTATTTTGAGGGTCATTGGCGTGCTGGAAGACCCATCCACGACCCATTTTTACGGACCTGGCTGAGAGAAAGAGGTTGTCACCCAGTATTTCATGGTACATCCATAGTTCCCTCGATGCAGTGAAGTCCACCTGTCCCCTTAGAAGAGAAACACCCCCAAAGCATAATGCTTCAACCTCCAAGACTGTGGGGATGGTGTTCTTGGGGTCATAGTCAGAATTCCTCTTCCTCTAAGCATGGCGAGTCACTATGATACCAAAGAACTTGATTTTGTTCTAATCTGACCACATGACCTTCTCCCAAGCATTCTCTGAGTCGTTCAGGTGTTCATTGGCAAACTTCAGATGGTTCTGTACAAGTCCCTTCTTGAGCAGGGGGACCTTACAGGCACTACAGGATTTCAATCCATTACAGCATAGTGTGTTACCAATGGTTTTCTTGGTGACTGTGGTCCCAGCTGCTGTGGGATCATAAACAAGCTCCTCCCGTGTAGAACTGGGCTGATCCCTCACCTTTCTCATGATCATTGATACCCCACAAGGTGAGATCTTGCATGGAGCCCCAGACCGAGGGAGATTGATGGTCATTTTGTGTTTCTTTCATTTTCGAATGATCGCACCAACAATTGTCTCCTTCTCACCCAGCTTCTTGCCAATGGTCTTGGTGCCCATTCTGGCCCTGATGTCCTTAGACAGCTCTTTGGTCTTGCCCATCAGATGTTGGAGTTTGATGTATTGACTCTGTGGACAGATGTCTTTTATACAGGTAACAAGTTGAGACAGGTGTGTTTTATACAGGAAACTAGTTGAGATTAGGAATACCTTTTTAAAGCACAAGCCAGAATTCTTTATGGTTGGTAGTGGATCAAATACTTATTTCACTCAATGAAATGCAAAATAATTTATATATTTTTTAATGTGATTTTCTGGATTTTCTTTTTGATATTCTGTCTATTACTGTTAAAATAAACCTAGCATTACAATCATAGACCGTTCATTTCATTGTAGATGGGCAAACTTACAAAATCGGTGAGGGATCAAATACTTATTTCCTCCACTGTAGATTTCTGTATAGTTTGCTTCCATTACATTTCTTATGTCATACTAGCTTAAATAAACTTAAGTTTAGGTGTTCATTTGATTAAACCTTGTCTGTTTACGTCTGTATATTTCTCCTATACAACCATCTTTAACAGACATTATCTCAACATAAGTTTTTTTTTCTTCAAGAACCTCAACTTCTAAAGTTCACTTACATCAACTAAACTTTCCATAATCATTCTTATCAATATTGTGTAGTGTATTGCAGAATGATTTGTTTATTTATTATACATACAGTACAGGCCAAAAGTTTGGACACACCTTTTCATTCAATGCGTTTTCTTTATTTTCACGACTATTTACGTTGTAGATTCTCACTGAAGGCATCAAAACTTTGAAGGGACATATGGAATTATGTACTTAACAAAAAAGTGTGAAATGACTCTTAAATAGGTCTTATATTCTAGATTCCTCAAAGTAGGCACCCTTTGCTTTTTTGACAGCGCTACAAACCCTTGGTGCTCTCTCAATGAACTTCATTAGGGAGTCACCTGAAATGGTTTAGCAAAGAATTCCACATGTGTTCATTCAAAGTTTTGATGCCTTCAGTGAGAATCTACATTGTAACTAGTCATAAAAATAAAGGAAACGCATTGAGCGTGTCCAAACTTTTGGCCTGTACTGTACGTATATAAACACCTTTGATTTACAGTAGTAATACATGTTATGGAGGCAAACTGCCTGCAGTGTCTCACCTTATAATGTATATTTCATCCTGAATTGTTCAAAGTATTTTGGAGAGTTAAAGATCCCACTCCAGTAAGCTGAAATGGTTATGAATTACATTCTACCGTAAGATATCCAATTACCCACTGAGTTTGATTCCCAGTGGTTTGGTTCTCTGAAGTGCTTATCAAGTTCCTGGCCTGGCCCTGGCTGCAGTGCACCCATTAAAGCTTAGGGAGATTCCTGGAAAGCCCTGCTGACGAATGACAAACTGTGATATTTTACACTGAGTGACACCTCGGGGGTCAAGCAGTGCTACTGACACGCTGTGTGTTTACTAGTGTGTGTCCATGTCAGCTAGGGACACAGCGGCGGTGTGAGCAGCCCCGCACCGCTGTTTGACAAACAAGTGAGACAAGGTTGTGCAGACAAATCAGAGTCCCTGGAAAAAGAGCTACTGAGATTACTGCTCACTGGAAACACACACACGCACGCACACACACACAGACACACACACACACAAACAACGAGAATTGGACTGAACTGCAGCAAACACTAGTACGAAGCAATTTTCAAAAATGTAATACAATTTAAACTTATTAGCCACAACACATTCATGATAGCAATAACTTATTAGGTCGGGGATTTGGTTCATTCAAAAGGGAAACTTTTTTTTCTTCCAACTATAAGTGCATTCTAAAAATGAGTACTGAAATGATTGGTCCATTGATTGGTCAGTCGATTGACAGAAAGTTAACTAAACTAAACAATTTGTTTTATGATACTGATATATTTTTTTTTCAGCAAAACAATATAATAAAGAATATTTCATTAAACCCATATGGTTGATAGCCAGTAATATCAAATGCCAGCAGCCTACAAAAAGCACTACATATTGTATCTGACTAGTGAAATGCTATATAAAATGTATTAAAAGCACAATTAATTCAATTAAGTATATGGAATGTAAATAATAGGAAATAACTACTCTTCAAGGGGTTTATAATATGCCCCTTCAAAACGTGTGGACAAAATAAATAAAAGGGTAAACTCCAGCGTGCTGATTGAACACACAGGGCAGGCTAAATACATCTCCAGACAGCCTTATGGAGCCCCCTACCCTACCCTCCCTGCTCCTCACCGTGTAGTGGAGAGCCAGAGGGGCTGCTGGACAGGCCTGGTATGGGGCTACAGCGGCCCCCGATGCCCCCTCCTCCTGCCCCCAGGATACAGCCTCCTCCTCCCATGCCTCCTATGCCTCCTCCTAACGCGGCCGCCCGGGTCAGGTCCTGCTCCATCTCCTCCAGGCCTGCGCTCTTCTGGAAGCGAGACATCCGGTTGACCACGCGCGGGGACATGTGCGTGCGGGCGCAGGGTGCTCCGCCGTAGGGGTTGACGGGGAAAACATGGGTGGTGCCCCGCAGGGTGCTGACGGCCACCCATCGACTGTCCTGGCTGAAACACATGTCCTGGACCTGGAGACAGGGACAAGTGAAAAGATTTACTATGTTTCCATTCACTATGCTCAAACAAACAACAGCCTTTCATGACAACATTTTAGAAGTGTATAAAAACTAAGCTGATCATTTTCTATTGATCTATGATGTAAAATGTATTTTAGAACTTAAAAAAACCTAACTGATGGGCAATGTCCTAATAGATTCATTGGAATAAAATCTTAAAGGTCACCTATTATGGTCATTTCAGGTTCAACATTGTAATTTGGGTTTCTACTGGAAACTGTTTTAATGGTGTGGTGCCCAATTTAGAAAAAAATATATTTTTCAAACTGCTATTACTGAATCTCCTCTTTTTAACCTCTGTCTGAAATGATATGTTTTAGAGTGTGTCTCTTTAGGCCACGCCTTCAAAAAAGGCCCAGTCTGCTCTGATTGGCCCTGAATATATCTGCCGGTTTGTATCTTACTGCCAGTTGGCAGTAGATGGAGATAGAGTTAAGTTATGTTGGTAAAGAGGGGTGTGGCTTCTCCTCTTATGACATCATAAGGGGAGAGAAATATGACTGGGCTTTTGGAACACAGGTTTTCATAAGGATGGAGGTGGGGAAAAAGAGGAAAAGTTGAATGTTCTCATACTTTGGGAGTCTTTAGACACACCAGGGACCCATATTAATGAAAAAGTGCATTTTGCATAAAAGGTGACCTTTAAACTGTCCTTAATCCTAGAGACAAAAAATAATAAAGCGAGGGGCTGGGATATGTTCCACTGATCTTGATGTACATAAACTGTGAATAGTTCACCACTGTCAGACAATCACCGAGGGTCAGAGTTAAATCTCTATGTCGTGTCAGAAGATTTAAATAATGAATGAAGGCCTCCACGCTGCGCCAGCTGTGGTTTTGGAGAGGTGTGAATATGTGTCGGTGACAGTGAGTGGCCTGAGCAGGACAAAACAGGAGAAAGGGAAATTGTAAATAATTAAATATTCTACATGTGCCACTGAGTTTGTATGTATTCATTAAAATGTATAAAGTCTACTCTTGTGCACCCCTAAAAGTGTCTGCCTGTACCTATTTTAAAGACATTACAATGAACTGCACTCAGTCAGTTATCTAAACATACTTTATTTTATTTAAATAGATTAAATACAGTATATATTTTTTTATATTATTATGAATTAATGGAATATACGGTTTACATTTCATAACAGCAAACAATACATGAATTTTTACTTGAAGTTCAATTCCACATGTATCACTGCCACTGTGTCTTTTTGATAAGACATGTACAGGGTGCATTTAGCTGCATTTGAACAACACTGGCTGCATGTATTTTAGTGGACAGCTGAATTAACTTCAATCTCCATCTCCACCTCTCCTCCTGTAAACTGGAGGAGCTGCTAATTCACTCAGAGAACCATTGCTAGAGTTTCAGGCCCAGGCTCAGTCCAGAGGCTGACAGCATAATGAGACGCTGTCTTAGCGAATCAGGTGCTGATTACACACAGACTGCGGCTGCAAATTCAATAAGAAAAACGGCAGCACACTTTTGTGTTGAGACATTTTTTTTCTTACTTAGTAAATCTGGTCCCGAACGTACAAAGAGCTGAAATAGTACTTAGGATGTAGGATTTGAGCTTAGGGAACCACCTACTCTGAAGAGGTGTTGTCCAAAAGCATTGTTATTGACATGATTACATGCTTTTAGATTAACACTTCAATCCTACCAAGTCGTAGGAGGCTGAGAGCCATTTTCAAAGGAATGTTTTTGTTGTTGCTGTGGTCAGTATAGAGTGGTGAACAAGTAGGCATCTAATCAAAGTGACACTGGCCCTCATTTATCAATCTTGCGTAGACCAGAAAAATGGGTGTACGTACATTTCCACGCAAATCTCGGCATTTATCAATATGGACGTGAGCGTAGGGTACGCTCAAATCCCACGCCAGCTCTCAGCTCGTGTACGCAAATTTGAAAACAGCTTGGACTCGCAGTGCAGGCTGTGCCGGGTAGCCGATGACTTTGTTGGACAAATATTAGAAGATAATACAAATGCAGTGCAAATAAGACCGAAATAAAGATATTAATCACTTAAAAATTAGCAGCTTATGGTGTGCAACTGAGTAGGAGAGCTGATTCAATAGTGCGCACACCGGCCACTTAGGAGGGCTACATGGGACTGCGTAAGGGCAGTTGTCTCCGTCTTGGAGCAGCTGGGGGGACACTGAGGCACGGGGGCTGCATTCATTCAAAATGTTAGCCTAAGTATTAAATGTGTAGTAGACATACACTGCTCTTTATGATACAAAAAAATACACGGCACAACATTCAGCTTAACATTTTATTTATTTGACGCACTTTGTAGATGTTAGTTCCTCTTTTAATGTGTCATTAATGCTAAAGCGAGCGATTTATTTCCACCGTTAACCGGCACGTTGTTCCTATCTGCTGGTGGAGCAGGACGGTGGGCGCTCTCACAGCTGATCGTTGCCGGGTCGGCTTGTGCAGCTGACGGCCAGGCTGACCACTCGTGCCAAGCGCATGCTGTCATACAGTAAAACGCTAAATGTCTTATTTTTAGTTTTTAAAACCCTTTTGAATAGTGCTATCTAAAAGGGCCAATACATTCTAATCATTCAAATCTCTGCAGACGTGTATTTATTTTATGGGGACCATTATCGGACAGTTGGTGCGTCTTTTTCTCCTCCACCACTTCTATTATGCCCGCAGCCCCGCACCCCCAGTTGGTTGCATTTCAGAACAGCAATACGCTTTTTTTAGTGGCGATTTTGAGTCAACACCAACGCTGTTGACCGCAGCAGTTATTTCCTTCCTAACTGCTGCCTTCTGTCGTTCTTTGATGCTGCTTGTAGGCTAATGCTCCGAAATGAAACTCTTTTTTTTTCTACTTTCGCTGTTATTCTGTCAATTTCTACTTCAGGGAAGTGCCGTATTGCGCATATCCATGTCGTAAAACCTCTGGGCGAGGCCTCTAAACTGATAAAATATAGGGGCGTGATACGCTAGTTTTCATCCGCCGCATTTATCAATAATGATACGACTGTTTGATAAATCCCACGCGACACCTGGCGTAGGGAGGTATTTGCGCCAGAATCTGCACTAGTTTCCACGCAAAATTGATAAATGAGGGCCAATGTGCCAGATTTGACGAAAAAAACTCAAGCTTTCTTGAGATATTGCGTTCATGAGGAATGAGGTCACGGTGACCTTGACCTTTGACCTCCTAAATGGAATCAGTTCATCCATGAACATTTAGCGTTTATGAGATAATACATTTTAATTTAAATGTTTTCATCTAGCAATCATGTTCAGTGAAATGCATTACTGCCCTGGAGGTAGCCTGAATGAACAGCAAAATATTTTTTTTCCATATATATTTTTGGGGAACATTTTTAAATTTAAATCGTCCAATTAATCGATAATCAGATTTTTTGTCCGTCTATAATCGGCACCGGCCCCAAAAAATGCGAATGAGTCTGAGGTACTTGGTAGTAGACCAGAGCTTTTGGCAAAGGTGCCAGTGTGATATGAGCTCCAATGACTAAGAGAAAAACAAAAGAGTGGATGGCATCCTTTGTTAGACGTCCACCTCAAATAGTGTCTGCCTCTCAGGGAGCAGACACTTGAGAAGATAGGATCTCTCTGAGCATGTAAGACATGCAGGAAACCAGACAGATGCAAGAGACAACACAGGCAGAGCAGAGAGAGAGAGAGAGAGAGAGAGAGAACATTAAAAAGGACAGAGGAGTGTCCATGGACTGATGAGGTGATAGTATGTCCAATGATGGCTGCTGTTTCAGCACACTATTAAATATAGACCCTGGAGAAAGTGCTAGGGGACTGGAAAGAATGATTGAAAAGGCCAGGAGAAAGTTAAGAGGAGGAATGTCTCACTCTTGAGCCAGCCAGCCAGTTAGCCAATCACAGAGATAGCTGTGTACCTGCAGGCCCCTCTAATCTTTTGCCAGGTCGGACTAGGTAATTGTCCCCAGCAATGACAGTTAATGGGGCATCCTCCGCATACCAGACAGTTACCTTCACTTCACAAGGATGAGTGAAAGAGGAGGTCTGACCTCTGACTGAGGGCTGATTAAGGATGACTGTGCAGATGAGAAAGGCCTACTTTGTGTGTGTGTGTGTGTGTGTGTGTGTGTGTGTGTGTGTGTGTGTGTGTTGTAATTGCTCATAATAGACCTGTCATAGCTCCAACTGTAAATGGGTGCCTGCCTGGACTTTACTGTCAAAGCCATTTCTATCAGGCAGGGGGATTACCTGAAGGCTTGCTGTGATTGTACTAGGCATAGTGTGACAACCGTGCATATATCAAACAGTTAGTCCAATGTTATCTTCAAAAAAAAAAGTGGAATGTTAACTGTTTTTGTTGGGTCACATGAATGTGCCAGTGTGGAGGTAGAACATTCCAGAGAGGCTGGAGGACTTGGCGACGTCCTTGTCACGAAGATGCCAAGCACACATGTTTAATGCTTCAGATTCTTTCTTTTTTTTAACCTGAAGAACTGTTAGAGAGATAAGGCAGCTCTGTCCACCTGAGAGGAACTTTGAAGGAATGAGGACAATGTGACAGAGAGTTTATTCATTAGAAAGGAAATACAAAGAAGATGTGATGTGACAATCCACAACCTCCTAGGACCCCGCGTCCACCTGTGTGGACATAACATTTTGGTTGTCTAAAGGCAACTATTAGTATCTTTAAAGATGAGCTAGTTGGACCTTTTCGGGTTGAAGATGGCCTCAAAATCAACTCCCAAACCTACTGCCAGTTTCTAGAAGATACTTTCTTCAAGCAGTGGTACAGGAAAAAGTCTGCATATTTCAGGAATACCATGATTTTTATGCAGGACAATGCTCCATCACATGCATCGAATTGCTCAATTGCATGGCTAGCCAGTAAAGGCCTTAATGATGAAACAATAATGACATGAACCCCTTCCTCACCTGACTTAAACCCTATTGAGAACCTGTGGGCTCTGCTTAAACGGGATATTTACAGTGAAGGAAATCAGTACACCTCTCGGAACAGTGTCTGGGAGGCTGTGGTTGCTGCTGCACAAAAAGTTGATCGTCAACAGATCAAGAAACTGACAGACTCCATGAATGGAAGGCTTGTGACTTATTGAAAAGAAGGGTGGCTATATTGGTCACTGATTTTTTTTGAGTTGTTTTATTATTCTCACTTTAACAGATGAAAATAAACAAGTGAGATGGGAACATTTTCGTTTTTTTTATTTAGTTGCAGAATAATTCTGCACACTAATAGTTGCCTAATAATAGCAAAACATATATATATTCTCGTAAGAAAGACAAAACCTCACTTTTACTTTCGTAAACATTCAGGTTTAGGTTCTTTAACATTTTGGATTTACCGAGAGCACTGCAGTTGTTCAATATTAAATTTAATCCTCAAAAATACAACTTGCCTACACATTTTGCACACAGTGTATAGTAATAGTAAATAGTAGCCACGTTACATAAGTGCATGAAAGCAGCAATGGATTGCCATCCATGTAACCTCAATGACTAGCTCCCTCTCCAGTTTGCCCCTGGGCGTTGCTCTATTCTACAGTCTGCTCCTCCATCAGGCCCTCACAGCCGTTATCAGCTGCAGGTCTGTTTACCTGGCCTCGGGTCACTGACTGCCAGCCGCAAGTTTGGCTGTGGAGACAGATAAGGCGTCTCTCCACCCACCTAACTGAAGACTTTATCACTCTATGCTGTGTGTGCGTGTGTCTCTGTGTATGTGTAAGGGTGTGTGTGTGTGTGTGTGTGTGTGTGTGTGTGTGTTTTACAGAGTGTGTGGTGATAACCCCTGGCCCAAGCACTAGGCTGAGGCCGACTTTCAGTGTTTACAACGGGTTGGATCAAAGCAGGCTGAGTGTGCAGGCGGTCAGCGGACCTGCCGTTTGGTCATACATTAACTATAGGCAGGCTGTGAGAATATATGTGTGTGTGTGTGTGTGGGTGTGTGGGTGTGTGTTTTCCCAGTCAATAATCCTGAACCTAACAAGGCCTGAAGTAGTTTTTTTTTTTTCATTGAGTAAGCACTTCTAACTTGCACTGGTAAATCTCTGCGTGTCACGGCTGAGCACACACAGGGAAGTTCAAAAGAAGCACGGAAAACCTTAACTTGAAAGGTGATTACTTATACATTAACTATTCCCGTTTTGAATCTATCATTTCTACAATCAAAGTAATGTCCATTCCTTGCTACTCTAAATAGATCCCCTAATAAAATGTAGATGTATTGTGTATCTTTGGCGGCAACTATACTGTATTAAGCGAATTTGACAGCTACCATTGAGCAAGCCAAGAGATAGCACACATTGTCTACAGTGGTAGATTTGTTTTATATCATTTTTAAACATTAAGGTTAAGTCACTATGTGAGGGTTCTAATTTTAATGGTGTTGAGTTTTATTCAAAGTGAACTCTTCCTTTATGTAAGATAACTTACATTCACAAAGTAGAAATTGGATCAACTTCAAAACTGGTTTATTGATTGATTTACACTGTAAGGTGTTCTTGTTATTTTGTCAACCATAGTATGATCTTCAATCAAATAATTTTTTTCAACCAAATGTCCATGCTTTGCTTTCCATATTGGAGCAAGGGCATGTTTTAAGGTTAAAAGGTAACACGTTATGTTTTAGGTTCAAAATTGTTATTTGGGTTTTCATGGTGTAGTGTCCAAAACCTTTATATTTCTCACGGTGCCATTGCTAAATCTCCTCTTTACAGCTTCTGTCTGAAACTGACAGTTTTCGAGACTGTCTCTTTAGGCCCCGCCTTCCAAAAAATCCCAGTCTGCTCTGATTGGCCCTGAATCCATGTGACGGTTTGAATCTGACTGCCATTTAGATTCAGGGGGATCTGGGGGTGTGGCTTATCACAGATGAAGGTAGTGCTAAATTCATTTGGTAA
The DNA here is from genome assembly GCF_949987685.1 of Ammodytes marinus. Lineage (NCBI taxonomy): Eukaryota > Metazoa > Chordata > Actinopteri > Uranoscopiformes > Ammodytidae > Ammodytes > Ammodytes marinus. The sequence continues at coordinate 4,020,915 of NC_137232.1, forward strand.
TGAGGGTGTTGTGACATCATAAGGGGATAGAAATCTGACAGTTATTTTTTTCAGAAAGGTGTTTAGAAAGAGAGAGGCTTGTAGTTTATCATGATTTAAGATTCTCTGGTCACCCATATTAATGTTGAAAAAACATGAAACAGTGCATTTTGCATTATACAGTAGATGACCTTTAGATAATTACAGGCAGGTCTGTCCTCTTCCAGTAAATACTCTAGTGTTCCTCTGGTACCCCACGTGATTTGTTCAGGCATTGTAGCTCTCTGTAGAAAATCTACATGGTTTTTTGTGCTGTGATTCGTGTCAGGTTGCTCTATAGAAGTCATTAATGAGAAATTAAGACCAGAAAAGTAGTATAATAGGAGATCTTTAATCTACAACAATAATGGTGGAACCAAAGAATGCCACTTCTTCATCTGATGGTGTTCCCTCCGCTGAGTACTTTACACTATGCTTATACTGTGATTTTCAGGAGGAATGTGTTAACCAGCATACGACCAATACAACTGAAACTAGTAGCCTTTTATGATGTGTTTCATTAAATAAACAGCAATTTTCCAGATAAGTTTTCCTTAAAAGTTACAATCATTTAAGGGACAGGAAACAAAGTGGTAGCTGAGAAGAGCCATGGTAAAAGACACGCTTTTTATTTTATTAGACTTGCAAGACCGCGTAGAATGGAGGGGGGCAAGATGAAGTAGATTGGAACATGTAATGAGTTGTCCTTTTTTTTGTGATGATGTGGTAGAATGTTTGATTTTTTTTTTCTGATCTCGTCATGGCAGATTTTTCTCCCGCAAACAAATCTGTTTTAAATGTGTGTGTGGTTGAAAAAAGGCAGAAGAGGAGCGAGGCAATTGCTCAGTTGACAAGAAAAAAGGATCTTTGGATCTTCTAATACTGATAGAAAATAGCACCCATTGGGGATAAACTTCTACATAACTGATTCAATGAGGGCTCAGGAAAACATCTAGCCGTGGTGTGTGTGTGTGTGTGTTTGTGGGCGAGAGGAAGAGAGACAGTAAATAAACCAGAACTAGACTAGAAATGTTTAGGTTTGATCTCAATCCAAGCCATTTGTCTGCTGCTCCATGCTGTCCCGTTGCTAATGTTCTCTGGAACAGTGACAGTGTTAAAATAAACTCAAGTTCTGTCGTAAGCTAACACACCTGCTACCTGTTGGCACTTCTATAAATTGGTATTTGCTATATAAAAACACATTGTCGTCAATGTGCTACTCTTTGTTTGTATCCAGTGCTATCTTTATTTTCTGTTGGATTTTAAAGCTTTGTGTAATAACTCTTTCATTATCTCTTGTACAAATGCTTTTGTTTTAAGTTGAGAGGAACCAGCATTAGCGATAGTTTATATATGTTTAGTTGAACAGGCTTTTAACAGAATATTTCGGGTTTTTTACAGCCTGGATCTTGTTTTCGTAAGTTCTATTATGATAAGATTTTTAAAAAAATGCAGATGCAGCAACTGGTCCGACAACTTATTTGGAAGTGAAAATAAAAGGTCAAAGTTACAAACAATTCTACAAAAACTGTCTGTTGTAAATGATGAGTACATTTTAGATGCTACTTCAACACCATCATTGTAGTGTGTCTCTCTGCGTCTGTGTGCGTGTGTGTGCGCGTATGTGTGTGTGCGTGTGTGTGTGTGCGTGCGTGCTTGTGTGTGTGCATGTGTCTTTGTGTGTCTGTCTGTCTGTCTGTGTGAGTGTGTCTGTGTGAGTGTGCATGAGTGTGTGTGTGAGTGTGCATGACTGTGTGTCATACCTTGGCCTCAGTTTCCCCGCGGTGCAGGGTATAGAGGTGATGAACAGCGCTCTGTGCAGACGCCCAGGGGTGGGTGAGGATCTGGAAGACGTGAAAATCATGCCCCAGAGTGTCTGCAGTTACCAGCAGCATTCCTACAGCAAAAACACATGTACAGACGCCAGCATTAGGAATGGCTGACACAGCTGGCTTCAACACACAAACATAATGTTGTCCATTTTTGGTCTCTGTTTCATTGTGCTGTGAAATTATTATTTAATGTGTAGGTTTAGCTTCTACAAAATTGTATTGTTTGCTTGACCGATGACATGATTCTATACTGTATGCTTCAATTATCATTTGTGAATAGTGCTCAACGCCGTCATGTTTACTACAGATTTGTTTGCAGTAACAGTTTTCCTTTAATTCCTTATCTGCATAGTAGTTCCCTATTTTAGACATTTTATTTTATACATTTGTGTGTGCAACATCAAGCCAGTAACTAAGGATATAACATGTATAAAGGCAGTTTTAGATCTTACTTCAGACACCATGTACAGTATATGGCCTTCATATGCCAGCTTCCTTGCCTAGACTTTCATTACCCTGACCTATCGAGTGGGATGTGGTCAAATAAAATCACTTGATAAGTGGCTCAATGAAGGCTCACACGTTTTGTACAAAACTGAAACTGATGATTACCTCACGTGTCATTCCAAAATGTGTATCTTTTGAGTAGAAATGATTTCATTCCTTTTATATTACTTAAAGTTTAGAGATATAAAAAGGCTCTCAGTTGACCAAAAATAAAATGCGCCAGTGTGTTTTACCCAGTGTCACTGGTAGACTGGTAATTTGATACAAAGTCAGACTGACCAAAATCCTTAAACCAATAGTTCACTCCAGGGAGTCACACAAAGCCAGGCAACGCTTAGACACTTACTAGACAGCATGACAGAATAACTGTCCCTTTAAAACAAACAAACCAGCCCATTAAAACAAGGCCAGCTATCGTTTGTCCTTGTCATAAAATGTAGCCTTCCCCTCTCATGATGGCTCAGTTTGGTTAAAAGCAGGGCTCGAGTCGTGTGTGCTTCCTCAAGGACAAGGCAAGATGATGAGTGTCCGTAAAAGAGAGAAACCTATGTACTCATACATCTGTGTATGGTCACGGGTGTGTGTGTGTGGGTGTGTGTGTGTGTGTGTGTGTGTTTGTGAGATACACCAAAACACTTTACCGCAGCTCAAGCACAAGTGTAACCCCCTACTGACAGGCCCATTCATTTGGTCCCGTTTTATTTGAAGCTTGTCAAACGGCAGAAAGTATAGGCCCTCACCATAAACAACATGCTGAACAAACCACACCAGAACAAACCCAGATCTAAACTGGCTCGGTTAGGGAAAAAACGCCGCTCTGCTTTTCAAGCGCGACCCAAAAACCCCATCCCCAGAAGCCTTTTGAGAAGTTACAAACAACCCCATAGTTTGGGCAGTAACTCAAAATTTTGGAAAAACGGGTTTGAAAGATTTGAAAAAAAAACAAAAAAAAAAACATGTCCAAACCTCTGTCTTTTGACGACTCCCAGACATAAATGATATTAAAGTAATTAGCGATTTTTCCTTTGAGGTTTTTCTCCCCATGGAATATTTTATGTGGAGGCTGCAGTAGGTTTTAATTAGTGGCCGAGCTTTATTGGGTGGCATGTCAAATGTGAAAAGAGGAGGCTGGAATGGCACGAGATTAAAAGGATTCAGCACCAACACGTGCCAGGGAGATGGAAAACACTCCCTCTCTCTGGAAAGAAAAAAAGCCCAAGTGTGCTACAAAGTTATTCTCATCCATTCACATTTGAAAGGTTTCGTGTGTATGACCCAATAAGAGCTATATTTAAAGGTGATGAAGATGTGGAATAAGGGAGGTACAGAGTGGTATGAACGATTGGGGTCATGCAGATTATCAGAGATGGAGAAAGGGAGGAAAGAAGAGAAGCCATAGTGAAGTGTGCATTAAGACAGTGGTTAGCTATGCATGCTGTATCAGAGCGACCAGAACGCCAGAGAGCTAAGGCCCAGGGCCTGTAAACTCTTGAAAAACCCACGCCCCAAACGAGGTGCCAAGCCACAAGAAGCATTTGCGTCAACTGGGAATAGAGAGAAAAAAGGGACGGGGCCCTTCTAATTATAGAGTCTGGAAACGGAAGCGCAGGGTGATTAGGAGTTGAGGCGCTGCGGTCTGTTTATCTGGGAGCTTCCTCTCGCTCTCGAACCCTCTCTCCTCAACACTCCACTCTCTTTCTTTCTCTCTTTCTTCCTTCCTTTCTTCCTCCACTCTCTCTCTCTCTCTCTGTGTGTTGGCCGGGCCCCTCCCACCCAGTGGCTGGAGCGTCTGGCCCCTGGGTTCCTGACAGATGAGACTTGGCCGTGGCTGTGTTTCTCTTCTGCTGATGGTAGAGTCTGGGCCCAGTGAAGGCTGGACGTGAGTGCCCGAGGATTGGGGGTTTTGTGGCCGTGTTGAAATACAGAGGCCCTCGCCGTGAGGCGTCAGTGGGTTAGCCCGCGGGAAGGCCAAATTAAAAAGGAGCCCAGCCGCTCGGCGGGTGAAAAGAGATGGTTTCGGGGAAACCAGAGGCTGGCCGGAGCAGGGTTTGACACATCCTATTTATAACACCTCGTCCCAGAGGTTACAGTGTTATTTACGATGTTTTAGTACCAAAGTCGCTGGCACACACACCGAGACGTGCGCTAAACTGAAGGGATGACCTCTAATTTGCCATGTGTGCAAGACACGTGTCCGTATGGGACATGAGGGGAGTGATATAATCATTTCCATAAATATCAGATTTTGCTTTCTTTTCCCCAAAAAAAAATACTTTTTGTTTTGTTTCAGGCGTTGCTGTCCCATCACTGACCATCCAAACACAAAACATCTGCTCAATCCCATTACTAGTTTAAAAAGTAAAGCTTGTGCTAGCTTTATTCTTCAGAATAGCAGATGGGACGAGGAAGTGGGAGAGAGCAAAGCAAAGAACAAAATGGAGAGAGCAACAAAGAAGGCGGTGATTTCCCTACTTGGCAACACCAAAAGGCCACAACAAAACTAGTCCACTTTTTAATCAACAACACTAGACAAAAGCTTTGAAAATTGGGAACAATGTCAAATTATAACCATGGTAATAATCAAAAGGGAAATGTTAGCCTGCCTCTGCCGACTGTCGACTGTGGTCAAGTTAGTTTGAAGTTGGATATTTAAATGACGTTGTCTCCAACTTAAAACCAACTTCATAGCTGTGTCGGAACAAAGAGCTGTCATAGGCAGTAGATTCTAAAATTAGATTAAGTGCAAAAAATAGAGGAGGTCAACATGACGTGTTGAATTAACAAGCACACAGAAGTGTTTAGAGATGTAGTATCGGTGCAGGCAGGCTAACATTTCCCTTTGATTACCTGTATTTCAGCTAAGCTAATTAATATAATAAGCGTTTCTGTTGACTAGTCTAGAACACTTAAAGGTCTCGTTCAAATGAAAAAATGTTTTTGTAATGTTCTGTGAATACAATATACAATACAATATATTGGAACATTCATAATGCAATAAAAAATAACTATTAACAAATCATTTTAAGGTGCTTTAACTAACGTTTTATTGTTTTTTTTGTTATATGTTCATGTAAATTTAACTAAAAATAATAATGTTATATAATTAAGACAACATAAAAGATCATTTATGTGAACTAATTATGTTTAGTAAAGCGTACTAGTATACCCTGTCATTTGTCGACCCATCCAATTAATGTTCTATGTTTGTTAAAACAACTAAACTTGTTTAGTTTCACTTTGTGTAAAAACTGATACGGTTTAAGGCAACATGTTTCCACACAATTCTTTAGTAACCTCAACTATCTTGGGATACGAGTGCATTTGGAAGGCATTAGGCTTACAAGATGGAGTACTTTGGGGACTCGGATAGCTTTACTGTTACCAGGGTGCATACACTTCAGAGCAAATGGAAATGAAAGGGTATCTCTCATGAGACAAGGACTTTTCTTCAGGGAAAAAGACAGGACTCATGTGTCTGTATGTACTTACACATGTGCTGGACATATACAGTACAGATGTATCTGCATTATGTATTACAGCTAACCAAATTGTTAATGTTGCCATGTGTACTTTGACCACCTATACGAACCATCCAGGATCATACATTTCTCCCACCTTTCATCTCCATCCACATTGACCCTCTACTACCCACCAATCCATCTACCTCTAGTGTTATCTTAAAACACATACATGTTGAGAGTAACCTGCTGCATCCAGTCAATTCATCTTTTAGACTTTCCTTGATGGAATGCTAAGAGTTTGGCCTTCAAACTCTTAAATATTTTGATGGTTCTATTATAAAAGTAATAGATGAATAGGTATGTGTTCTCTCTCTTAACCAGTGCAAATGTGGCTACTGGCTTCAGTGCTAATTGAAGGAGGGAGGAGAGCATCCCTACTAATCCTCTCACCACCACAGCACCACACTAATACACCAGCAGATTTATTTCCACTGGGCAGCAGGGTAGCCATTAGGGTTAGTCCCATGCTAACAAGCCAAAGTCCACCACTTCTAATATAACAGAGACGCTGCAGTCTAACTAATTACATATTTGTTTTAGAAATTGTCAACAGGGACTGTTTTTTATTTTTAGGCAAGATTTTAATTTGAGTTTAGTGTGCATGTGTTATTATGTCCTTGGTTTCTAACGTTGGACTGTGGGCTCACACCAAACGCTTCATGAGTGTCAATGGCAGCCGGCAAGTCATTCATTTTCAATGTACGCTCGTGAAGAAGGGTTGTCTGGCGCCTCAGCTGCAAGGAGCTGCATGATGGCAGCGAGCTGAGCGGCCACAGGCGTCTATCAGAGCCAAACTTTATGCAAATGAGCAGTGACAGCGCCGAAGCAGCAGCCAATTGCAGATCGGGACGTGATTGTCTTCAGACAACCCACAGCAAGAAAACAAGTTCTGAGTGCATCAGGCCCGTCCCAGCCAGAATGGAATAGAAACTGTTCATTAAATTACAACCGTAATGGGCGTGAGATTATATAGGGGAGAGTGGGGTGAGATGTGCCACTTTTTACTCAAAGTGACTTTAAAGTGAGGCCTTGACAGTAAAGTCTCCAACTCACATTTGTACATATATTTCAGGGTGTTGTGCATCCATGGCAATAAAAACTTTGGATCTGGAATACACTGTTGAAGAAATATAGCTTTCGTAAAAAAAAATCTCTTGTGGCACAACGGTGTGGTGTAAATTGTGCCGTTGGAGAGAATACCATGGGGTAAATTGTGCCATTGATATATATCTCATAAACTGTAATGCAAGACAAATCTATTCGACAATCACTTATTTAAGGTTTATTTAAAGTAAATATTTTACAAAGATTGAAGGACAATTTTTTTTAAACAAGGCCTAGCAGATCTAATGGTTTTACCTGCAAAGCTCACAATGACAAAGTCACCATCATCATCTTTCTGGCCATCTGAACTCTCATCAGTGGTGTTGTAGACTGTTGTAGACAATCACTTTCTTTTGGTGACCAGAGTATACAGCCATGCCAATGGCACAACTCTCAGAAATGTACTTTGCACTAGCTGCTCTGCCCTTGTAGAACCAACTGCCACCTGGCATATGTGATTCCCCCTCCATTTCTGCCTTTAAATCAAGGCTCAAAACCCATCTGTACACCCTGGCTTTTCCTCCCCATTAACTATCTTACCTCTGCACTACTATCTTTGTTTATATGTGGATGTCTGGGCTTTGTCTTTTATTTTGGTTATTGTTATTTTACCTTCACCCTGCTAGATAACATTCCATTTTTTTTACCACCATTTCCTGACCTCAGACTCAAGTTTTGAATTACCAGGACTATCCACTTTTTTGGTTATTTGGTTAAAATACCATTTTGGGAAAGACTGAGCCGGCCTCTTAACAAATGGGAAACACACTTGGCCGTGGTCTATGGTCATTACACTATGTACCTGTATCAATGTGGCTTAATTGCCTCATCCAAAGCATCTTCTTAATGTCTTGTTACTTTTCTACTGACATATATATATATGCATACCAATGTGTTTGTAAAAAAGCTAGGATTGTTTGGGTATGAAAATAGTCAAAAGGTAACATTATTGAATATTGGCAAAAAACGCCCCAAATAAGGCATATGGTCGTCTTTTGGGGTTTGTTGTAGATGTATCTAACATTTTCTAAAATCTCTAAACCTCATCCACAGGAAGGGAAAGGGGACAGCAAGGAATGGGGGGGGGGGGGGTGGAGGAAGGGTGAAGGTTGCAAAGAAACACAGAGAAAACAACAGGAACAAAGGGGGAAAGGTGCTTACGGTTCATTTGACGTACAGTCGGGTGAAACCAAGGGTTGTGTTATTCTACGCGCTTCACATACAAGACCACCTGTGAGCACTTAAGATATTAATAGATATGAAAAAAGGTGTGTTTGTGTGGGCTAACCTAGCTGGGGGAAGCTGCCATTAGTTTGATATTACTGTGCTGGAACGAGCCGGCCCTTTTAACAGGGCCAATACTCGGCCCCGGCTTTAAAGTGGTGCCGACACACAGGGGGCAGGCACCGTAGCGGTCAAGTTCACAAAGCGTGACTGTTCTCCAAAGCAAGAGCTCCAGGCTTGTTCTTTCATCACCTTAAGTGGAAAACACACTACTTAAAGTCTGTTTTTAATGGAGCATTTCCATATTTGCACACTTCCTGCTGGAATTGTTTCAAAGAGGACAGGGAAGTTTTTTTATTCCGTCATATGCCAGAAGTCCGGCGTCCAATGGGGTCCAACACAGGATAAACAAGGCTCCATGCTCGAGGTGAACACTTTAAGGAAGCCCCCCATTCTTTCCTAACCTACAAGAGTTCCTCTGCCAAAGCCCACGGTTCCCAATCTACTACCACAAATCCAAATTCCCTAATACGTTTTCCTTTGTTTTCATTTTGTGGTTTTCCAACCATGGGACAAAGCGTTTCTCACAGGAGCTTAGAGAGAACTTTAACACCAGGCATCTTCTTGATGTCGTGTTTTAAAAGCCCCAGGACAAATTGCTCCCGTCCACAATCTCTTCATAAAGAATGTGGGACTGTGATCAGCAACCTAATCCCCTTTTCTGAGCTAACAGGCAGACACTGAGGCTGGAGAAGGTAAGCTCCTTGCATTTACACGGTCTCTTTTAAAACTTCTCAAGAGTTCTGTTCACTTCTGTTAACGAATGAAAACCCTTTAAAAGATTCACAGCCGCTGACAAAAGGGGAAGATTTTGCAGTGCACCGATTGTTCATTGACTTAAAAGAAGAAGAAAAACAGAATGGAGCTGATTGTGTGAAAACATATGAAATATAAGGGTGGCCATCTATTCCTTTCAAGGCTGCATGAGTGGGTTCATTTGATTATAAAAGTTTTTTGCACACTGTCTTACATTTCTGGCATCTATAATCAAGATCTCTCGATTACAACATAGGCAGACAATATAGTTTTGCTATTTGTCAAAGCAGTAAAGCAGCTACATTGAGTAGCTTTAGGATCTACCCATCATGCCAGCCATGAATGTGCATAGAAATGAAACATGCCGATTTTTATACATTTGTATTTATAGCTGTGGGAGCTTAGGGTTTTAGCACATCCATAACAACATATCTCAACAAGAAATTGCAGATTGCCATTACATATTTTGTGCGTAGGCTGATAATTGTCTCAAATCCCAATGTCTTTGTTCTAATTCATAAGGCCATGCATTCCACTGTTACATAGACAATGTCTAAATCAAATGGGGGGAGTGTCATGAAATATATATACTGTATGTTCCCTAGATGATGAACCCATTTCATTGAGAACATTTCAAGATTTACTCCAACACCGTCCTCAGACCAAAAAGTTGACTTTGCACACAAGATATTGGGCTGTTTGAAAAATTAAATATATTGTGCAACTTCATGATACCAATACCAAGGGGATAATTGGATTTATGAAAAACTGTATTCCATGTTCCATGATGGCATCCCATGTATTTATATCAGAAGGTCCTCGATGCCAATTACGTATGTCAGGCATTCTGCATTGTTGTCCGTTAAAGTGTGAGCACTAGAGTTCTTGTCTGGCCGAGATGACTGAACACATGGATGGCGTGAAATTATTTCTAGTTGGGGATCTTCTTGACCTTCAAATGTTATTTTCCTGTAAAGAGTACTTTCAAGGTGTGACATCAACTGATTTGTGGGACAGTGTGCATCATCTGATGTTGCTAAACCAATTGTGGTTAAAAGAAGAAGAAGAAGCTAAAATGGCCTTGAAAATTTGATGAAAATATTATTCAAGATGTTTAGACTGGGTTTGCACATCTCTCTATTCCCTTTCCATGGCTGCCAGTATGAACAAACAGTGCTCAATTCATGGGAAAAACAAGAAACTAAGCAACTTAACTCTTCCCCTCCAAAAGCCACCCACCTACACACATACCGTAAAGAAGCTACAAATGACCTGTGTGTTACCGCACTGTGTGGGTTGTGAATGACTCCACACTGCTGAGGTGTCTGGGTAGTTGGGAAGTGTCGGGAATGGGGTGGGGGGGCTGCATTTCTCATCCAAGCTTTCCAAAGAGCCTGAGTCATGGTCATTGGCCAACCCTTTTACTTTCCTCAGCTCTGACCACTTTCAAATGAAATATATTATTATTATTGTTATTTTAATGTTGTACTTGTTTCCCCTGAAGCCTTGTCTTAACAGTGTGAGGTCATATGCTTTCAATAGCCAGTATGTATGTATGTCTCTTTAAAATGTGTCTGTTTCATGGGAATGTGTGTGTTTTCTGTCTGATTGAATGGATGTCCACACCTACGGACAAGGAGGCATGTGCATCCTGCGCATTTTTTTTGGAGAGTGCTGAATACTGACAACTTCTACATTGACATTGCAAACATAGCTGAAGTACATTTCCTAGCTTGGAAAAAAATATTTCAAAAGACTGCCACACACAAAAAAAGATAAAATAATCACTGTTACAAAAACATTCTGCAACATTATAATAATGAAATAAAAGTAGAGTAGTCCTTACCCTAAACCATCTGATCCCCAGGCATACTACTGAGCACTGCGGTGTAAGCTGTTGTAAATTAGGGAGCTGGCAGTGAGTGCTAATTACTATCTAAGTGTGAAGACACAACTCAATCCATGCTAAATGTGTAGCTATAAAACGTGTGGGCAAGTCAAGCTGCTTGCGTGTGGGAATTCCCCCTCGTGTTCAACATGTGCGTGTGGGTCCAGGGTTTTTTTTTTCGGTGACGGCCTGGTTTCTTTCACACATCAGTAAGATGGAGAGACAGAGTTATTACACCATGGAGGGCTGCCTTCACGGGACACAGCTGCCTCAATGGTCAGGCTTCCACGGACCAGGCTATTCATTACGACGGGCCTGGTACTAAAGCAAGGGATATGCTTTATGGGACAGTTCCGTGTGGAAGGGAAATTCAGTTCTTGATTCATCTGCCAATTTTACTCCTGGCTTTGATATCCAAAACTTCCAAATTCAGAACATTGTAGATGGCTTCTTCTTGAAAAATGAAGTCCCCAATTTTTGGGTGGCCTGCTGTGTTTTATGAGACTGAAAAACATATAGTGTAGAAACATCCACGCAAAATGTTTAAGAGAAGCTGTAAGGAACCGTCAATGTACACACCTGTCCATAATTGAATAAACACCTCATTCACCTGAAAAAGTCACAGAAGCAATATTAAGAGGTTGGACCTCAAAATACTTTCAACACGTCACAACAATCTATTGAAGGCCACCAGACCCAATGTATATGACGGATAATATGACAATTTAGTAGTAGTTTAGTAAAGTTATAATCACACTTTGTCCACTTTAACATTTAAAACATTAAGAAATGAAACGTAATACATGCAAAAGAGGCAGCATGATTTTTTTGCCTCGATTAATGTCTCAGAAACACCCCCGGCTGCATTTTTCTCTGCACCTATCACTCTGGAACAGGGTCAATCTGGTCTCATCAGACCACACAACCTTTTTCCATTGTTCCACAGTCCAATCTATATATATATTCCCTACCAAATTAAAGCATTTATTGATAAGCCCCACTGATAAGTGGTTTTCTTAAGGCAACACATCTGCATAGTCCATATCCCTTATGTTCTCTTCGCATTGTGCATGTGGAAAAGCTCTTACTTTCACTATTAAACATAGCCGGGAGTTTTACTGTCGATATTTTAATTTTTTATTATTTTTTTTAAGATATTTTTTCGGCATTTTTTTATGCTTTATTGATAGTGTAGAGACAGAGTTGAAATGGGGCAGAGAGGGGAGTGACATGCAGAGAACGACCGCGGGCTGGAATCGAACCCGGGTCCGCTGCTGGCCAAGGCCCATGGGGGGGACGCCCTACCCACTGAGCTAAGGGTGCCCCCTCGATATTTCACATTTTGATTTCACAAAATGTTTTAGGTGATCGTCCATCATGATCATTAAAGATTTTTTTCCGACCACATTTCTTCCTCAAAGATGACGGTTCACTACTATATCCAGGTTTTAATAATGCTTTGGACAGTTCTTAACATGATTTTAGTAGTTTCATCTTCTCCTGAGTAGTTTTCTTTGTTTTATGCAGGTCAATAATGTCAACCCTCTGATATGTCTTATATAGGGGAGAACGGGGGAATCTGAGGCATCGGGTAATGTGAGCAACCCCTGTATCTAGGCAACGGAAAACATTTTTGGTCATGTGAGATATATGTTTTCAAGCCCCTCTCATTTCCCCATGGCCCTGAAAGAGAGGACCTCATGGTGCTGTGGTAAGCATGTTTTTTCACCAAAATAGGTATTTTGCATGTGAAAGTAAATTTTCTTGCTGTCAACTTAATCAACTGTTGTGCCAAAGCAAATGTATAAATGTAGAAAAACTTATATCATATGTGTTGATGAACTACCAACATATGAAACCATGTGATGCTGAAAACTGAAGATTAGCCTGAAAAGAGAGGTAGTTTTTTCTCAAATTGTGGTGGTGGGGGAAAGTGAGCCAAATGCTGCTTTCCCCCACCATGAGGCACAAGTTAAGTTTAGTCTTTAACATATTTTAATGTAATATTACATAACATATGTTTTATTTTAATGGCATACACATTGTAGAAAAGCCATCATGCCAAGGAAATACACCAGGAAGACGACCTGGGGCAACCACACGGAAAGAGCACCTTCTCATCTTTCCCTGTAACCTTCAGGGCTGGAATGTAGAGTATGCCTAGTTGTAGAGTATGACAGGCTGATGTTATAATCCAGTTGGGTCTTCTCCTGTGTTCTGAGTCCCAGGCTGTTCTCGCTGGTTCTGATTTTCCTATGCGTTGACCCCCAGACAAAAGCTGGCTCTAAGGGTCCTGTGTTCTGACCACCAGACTGTGTTCTAATCTAACTGGTTCTATCTTTCATTTGAATCTTATTAAAACCTTTTGAATTATAATATGTTGTATTTGATTTTGTTCAGAGTTACTTTCAAGTGTTTAGAAAATTTGCTTTGCTTAATTGACCAAACCCCATCATTATTTTACTAGTCCGACATTAGTTCTGGAATGTGTGGCTAGCTTTCAGGATTCTAACTGTTACAATATGTGTTGTTATGGTAGTTTCAGAGTGGAAAAAGTAAGTGGATAAGTTTACCCCCAGCTGGTTCACTTTACCCCTTGATTTTTTCTGGTCTGTCTCAGTTTACCCCACAGCTGGGGTAAAGTGAGCCACATGACAACTTTTTTTTAAAACAATCATATTTTCACTGCCCTTTGTCTGAAAAAATTCTGCTAATGCCAATTTCTAGGAAACATCCTGAATTAATGGGAAATGTGTAACTTTGAGTGATAAATCATTTTAGCTCGCTTGGAGGGGAGCAAATGTAAAAAGTGGCTCAGATTACCCTGTTCTCCCCTATGTCTTCTGACATGGTTGTTTAAGAAAATAAGAAGCGATTCATTGCATCAGTTAGGGTTAAAAAACTTAATCACTGCAGTTTTTGACCGATGGAGGGCTCTCAACTCATTGCTTAGTAAAATCCAGGTGACGCCTTTCATTGGCCGGGCATATATATATATATATATATATATATATATATATATATGTAATATGAATAATTGACTGTACTGTGTGTGTATATATATATATATATATATATATATGGTTACATGCTGGTGATAATACTGGTGAACAGTTCTTCCGCCACTGCCATAAAGCATTTGACCCTTATCAAACTGAGTAGGACTGGAGAAAAGAGGTTTCAGAGAATAAAAGAGCAGAGGGGTGGTGGTGACATGCACAGTCGCTGGATCAATCACTCCATCTAGTGCCAGACAACGTCAAAAAAAGTAACGCACGAGCCATTGGGCATTATCTCTGCCATCAAAACATGTGTATTTTGACCTTGGCAATCGTAGCTAACAATCAAGTCAAGGATCGTTAAGGACAAGTGAAGAGGACGAGACGTGAAAGAAAACAAGCACACACACATCGCAGCTGTTAAAGAGAGCGCCTTAGCCACTGCACTTCATCTGAGTCCCTCTAATTACACCACTAGGAATAGATCCACAGATCCACCGAAAAGGCACCACAGAGCGCCAGCCCGCCACACCGAGGCACTGGCCTGCCACCGAGTCCGCCCTCTGTAGAGCGTCCAACACACACAAGCCACTGGGGTTTTCTTACATAACTCTTCCCAGCCAAACACATATGGGCTTTTCCAGACCTTTCCTTTTGAGTCATATCATTGTTTCCTGCTAAGTCTATCTTTCTTCTCTTCTGCCATGTTGGGGCTTGACCACTGTGAAAAAGGGAGCGTCAGTAAATGGCCAGAACGGTAGTTGAGTAAAAAGCCACTTCCACCCCATAGCTCCCTGGAAAAAAGAGTTCATTTAGAGCCAGACCAATGAACCCGTCACTCAGGATTTGGGGCTCTTATCAAATCAAGTGGGCCTCTAATTATGGGACGGTCTACAGCAGGCCACTCAGCAAGGAAAATGAATACAATAAACAATGATGAAAGGATGAAAAGAGACCTTGCAATGCGTGTATCTTGTCACGCGTCTCTATTTTGCATACTTTTTTTTTATGTATGTACTAGTTTCATTTGTTATTTACTGTTGTCGTATTGCTATCATTTTCTTACTTCCATTAAGTGTGGTTTTGTAAGCTATGTGTGTTTTTTTTTTTCAAGGATGTGAATTATTATTACTGCAAAACTGCAATGTCCCTTTGGGGGGAAAATGAAATAATAATGCTATTTATTAATTAATCACAACAGTGATAGAGAGGAGTTTCTCTGCTTGGGGGAAGAATCATGCTAATCTCATTGAATGCCCTAACTGCAATGAGAAAGGGGGGAAAACTGTTGTTTTTTTGGGCTTCGCTTCTGGTGCTGTTTTCAGTGGTTATTTAAACATGTATTAGACCCCTTAGATTTGGCTTGCAGTAAATGAGTCAGAAAGATTAAAAGTGTGTTTGTAGTTTTTGAAGTGGACATGGTCACTAGGGATTCTGACGGACTGCAGACTCAGCGTTTAGGAGTAGTATACACTTTGGGGCGACTGTGGCTCAGGTGGTTAATCGGGTTGGCCAACGATTCAAGGGTTGGCGGTTCGATCCCCGCCCGGCCACCTGTGTCATGGTTGTTGTGTCCCTGGGCAAGACACTCCACCCACCTTATCTTGTGTGAATGTGTATGATTGCTGTATGTTTGAGGTGGTGGTCGGAGGGGCCGTAGGCGCTGAATGGCAGCCACGCTTCCGTCAGTCTGCCCCAGGGCAACTGTGGCTACTATTGTAGTTTACTACCATAGGTATGACTGTGTGTGAATGAATGGAACCTTGAATCCTGTAAAGCGCTTTGAGTCACAGAGATATAAAGCGCTATATAAATCCAATCCATTATTATTATTACACTGAAACTGTCTTGCCACGTGTACTGCATTGTCCTATGTTGAGGGTGCATGTCGGTAGAAACTATAGCTTGGCTGTTAAAGACTAGGTTGAAACCTAGTATATGCCTGGACCTTGTGTGGTGAATGTGCTATATGTTGGCCCAAACTGTTGTGCAGAAAGGCAGTGGCTAGTGTCTAAAAATGTGAACTTCAGGATATTAAATGTTCATCTTCAATTTTCTGTAGTGGTAATAGTTATTACTGTTTTCTTAAAGTGTACTAAAGCAGTATTCAATTACATAATTTGGTTGTAAACACATATGTTCCCTTACTGATTATTACAAAGATTGGTATCATGAAGATTTCACCAATCAGAGTGGGTTTGAAATGTATGTTGGTTTGAGTCAACAGTAAAGCTGTGCCTCCAATGTTTCGCTCTACTTTACTAATTTCTCCTGTGTTGTAGTGTGTGCACAAACAATATTTTCGTTGATATGATCTAATTTACGAATGATGTCTTTCTCAAGATCCAAATGGGGGTGTATTGATTGTTGTTTTTAGTTGACCCTGCATAAATTAAGCAGTTCTCGACTATCTGACTCACTGACCGGAACTGCATTACGTCATAGTATAATTGACAGGTATGCTGTGTTGTTTGTCCCCGAACTTTCCTTTTGAGCACACACTCTCTATCAATGAATTTCTAAGGAAGAAAAGCTGACCAGGTTGAGTGAACTGTAGAATAACATCACCATGAATAGTTTGTTCACATTATATTAAGCTCTTTATATATAGCTGAACACAGATGTTTAGTTTGTCTAGATACTTTTAAGCTAAGTTTGTTGTGCCCTTAGCTGTACTGGAGTGGGTTATGTTTTGCTGAGGTGAGAGGTGGGAGTAGTTATAGAGGGTCTAGAGACAATTGTTTCTTGTCTGTCTTTGTCAGCGAGACATCATTCCGTTCCCTCCAAGATGGAGCTGCTCGAGTTTAGTCATAAGTCTAGGTAAGTAAAGGATTCTTGAGGGCTTGGAGGTCATTGGGTGAGAGCCATCTCTCAGCAGCTCCTTTATTAACTGCACACACACACACACACACACACACACACACACACACACACACACACACACACACACACACACACACACACACACACACACACACACACACACACACACACACACACACACACACACACACACACACACACACACACACACACACACACACACACACACCACTGCAGGAGTAACTGTAGTGTAGAGACACATGCACACACACATGCGCACACACATGCGCGCACGCGCACACACACACACACACACACACACAAGGTAGCCCGTTCACACTCACAAAGCATCTACTGTTCTTTTCTTTCTGAGGGTGGAGGTAATAACAAGCTAAGTTGGGAAAAGGAGATGCCACAGTAAATGAATGTGGTGCGCAAGGGTGCAAGATGTGTACACAGAAGTTGGTTTGATCACAGACGATGAAAATACTGAATATTATTGGATAATTGTTGAGCTGTGTAAAAAGAGACAGCTGTGACATGAGTGGCAGCATGTCCATTGAATGACAAGAAGACCATGGTTAGATGACAAGGGATGTTAGGGCCAACCCTTTGTTTCAGAAAGAAAGATACAAGTGACTCAGTGGGCTCCACGTGGTAGAAACACTGTTACAAGACATTTGGCTGATGCTCTACTCCTACTGCATTTTAAATCAAACTATTCCAGGGTGTTTGTCTTATTTCTTTAAATGCATTGACATGACTTTGATTCTTAAATCGTTATCTCTACATTACTTATTGAAAATGCTCTAAATAACAATAGGTTTATTGTGAATTTGGTAGAAATGTTGTCAGTAGTTTATATTATAAAATCAAAATGTTCATTTTAATCAAACAAATGCCTCTAAAGAGTAAAACAAGAGACACTGAACATTTAAAGTGGTCTCTCAATTTTTTTTCCAGAGCTTTATATTACCATTGGGAGTGGAATACAAGATACTGGAGATAGTCAAAGGTCCCAGTTCCACCTTTACATGAATTAGCACATGAATAAGTCACTGTAAAATTGATGGATGTGAAGCAATTTGATTGGGACTTGTAATGTCAGTATATCAGTATTGGGGGACTATGGGGAGGTGTTCTGTAGAGCAGAGCACAGTTTAATGCTGGCCCAATGAACTACCTTTACTGAGACCTAACTGCTGTTCTGAAAAATAAACGCTTACACTCAAGTATGTTTAGCTGGGTGGTAGGATGGGTTAGAGGAAAGGTGGCTGACCACTAACCATGATGTCACTGGTTCAATCCCCGGCACCGGACAGGAGGGTGTTAGTTGTAAAACTAGTAGTGGCTGGTATTACGTCTACGGTGCCCCACCATCTCTACCATTGTGTCCTTGAGCAAGGCACTTAACCCCAAAACTGCTGTAGCGGCACTGTACTACAGCTGACCCTACGCTATGACTCCCTCCGAAGTGTGGTAAGTTGAGAGGGGATATGCGGAAAGACATTTCAATGTAACCATTGACTAAAAAAGTAACTTAACTTAAGAACC